>NC_056725.1:620171584-620444851 GCF_019279795.1 Protopterus annectens
CTAATTCTGAGCATATCTGGGAGTTTCCACCCAGGTTCCTAACATAGCTGAAAAAGGCCTTATGATTGTCCTTTGAATCCATGGCAATTTTTCTCTCAAAATTGGCCTTAGTTGATTTTATGAGTGCTCGTAATTTTTTACTAATAATGATCAGGGGTGACTTCCCTTTTATGGATTTTGTTCTATCATGTAATAGCTTTCTCCTCTTATTGTAAAGTTTGTTAATGACTGGGGTCCACCAGACTGGATGTTTGCCCTTTGTGGAAAGAGTCTTGGTTTTATTTGGGATTGCCTGATCCATGCAGTCCTGGAGGTGTTCATAGAAGGCATTTGTAAGGGCTTCCGCAGCTTGGGTTGTGGTTTCCTCTGGCTCAGGGGCCTTGAAGGATACCACACCAGTCTTGAGTAGTGTGAAGTTTGCTTTAGAGAAGTTCTTCACTATGGTCTTTTTTGTTTGGGGTGGGGGCGGGATGTGGATTTCCAGTGAGATTAGTTTATGATCAGATCTCACCAATGAGGGATATACTTCCGGTGTGGAGCATTTTGTCCCCATGTTTGTGACAATGAGATCTAGTATATTTTCTCCTCTCGTGGGAACAGTGACTAGCTGTTCCATGGCATTTGAATTTATGAACTCCAGGAACCGTTGGGCTAGAAAGTTAGGGCTTGAGTAATGTTCCCAGTCTATATTCGGGTAGTTGAAGTCACCCAATATGATGGTGTTTGGAGCATTTCCACTGGGGAATGCCAAGACTATCCTCAGTCCAAATAGAGACTCAGAGAATTTCTAGATTTGCCACAACATAGGCCTTTAGCAATACCCCCAGTTCTGGATGTTGTGGATGATGTCTTTATGGAATGTAGTTTAACTACTGATACTTTACCCCCTGCTCCTAGGAAACCAGACAGGTACTACAGAGTTTCTGACTCTCAAATTCCTTTTCAAAAATCCTACTGCTGACCCAGAGGTCATCTCCCAGGGGCCTAAAGGTATCAAAGCAACTACAGCTAAGAATCCCACCCCTTCGGACAGGGATTCCAGAGCTTTAGACAGATGGGGTAAGAAAGTATACACCTCTGCAACTCTCGCCATTAGGGCTTTGAATTGCCAGTTTCACATGCTGAAGTACCAACAACATATCATGGAACTTATTCAGCAAAAAATAGCCACCTTTACAGACTGTGGAGAAAATAAAGAATTACAAGACTTGCTTATGCATTCTGCAAGCCAAGTCAGCAAGTATACTTTCCAATGTGGCTTTGACGTCGTAGAAGCATCTTGCAAGGCAGCAGTCACTGGTTCTGTACTGAGAAGATATGCTTAGCTTAAGGAGCAGGCCTTGCCAGACCATGTCAAATCAAAATTACTAGACGTTCCTTTGAACAAGGACAATTTGTTTGGCAACATAGCAGAACAGGTTCTTTAAAAGATGGAAGAAAAAGCTAAATCTATGCAGACAGTCAAGGATTTCTTGCAAGTACAACCTCCTAGATTCAGTAAGCATTGCCCCTCGAAACATTAGACCTTTCCAGCCCCCTCAAGGCCATCTCAAACTAGACCCAGGGGAACCAGACCCCCCAGACTTCAGTCTCAGGGTATGCAGAGATCTAAGCAATGGAGTGCCTCCACTTCAAAAACAGGGAGTGCTAAGCTACCCCCTTACGGAAAGAATTCACAATGACTTCTCAACTCCACTCCCCACCTCTGCCCAACTGTTTGTGCCCCTAGAAGGAAAACTTGCCCATCATGCAGAAAACTGGACTTATATCACAAAAGACCAATGGGTCCTCAACATTGTATCCCAGGGGTACAAATACTTCTTCTCACTGCCAACCCCAAAAGGGTTCCCAGACCTTCCTCCAAACCAGTGGGCAGAGGCACAAAACCAAGTTCAATCCCTGCTCTCCATAAGGGCAAGTCAATCTGTTCCTGCGGAACAGATAGGTCTATTCCAGACTTTTCCTGGTACCCAGAAAAGAGGGCACTTGGCGCCCAGCCCTTGATCTTCCCATTCTAAACACCTTCCTGGTGGTACCAAAATTCAAAATGCTCACCCTGCAGCAGCTTCTTCCTATGCTGGCCAAAGATGCCTGGTTAGCCCCCCTAGACCTAAAAGAAGCCTATCTGCACATCCCTATCAGGGACTCATGCAGGAAATATCTACGCTTCAGGGCAGGATCTGTGCATTATCAGTTATCTGTGCTTCCCTTTGGCTTATCCACTGCTCCCTGAGTATTCAGAAAATGCCTGGCTCCAGCCATTGCCTACTGCAGACAGAGAAAAATTAGAATTTACATGTACATGGACGACTGCCTGATTCAGGCAGACAGGAAATGTTGTTGCAGCACCTGACATTTGTAAAAAAACCTTCTAACATCCCTGGGGTACCATCAACGAAAAGAAATCAAAACTAGTCCCCAGTCAAAAGATTGTATTCCTGGGAGCAATCTTTGACACAGCATCCCAGATGGCATTCCTTACTCCAGAAAAACAAGCCTATCTGACAGACTACTTCACACAAATGGCCACCAGAACCCAGCTATCCGCAAGGAAAATCCTGCAGGCCCTAGGGTTCATGGCCTTTTGCATCCTACTAATTCCATATGCCAGACTGCATATGAAGAAACTTCATTGGTACTTAAGTCTTTGGTGCTAACATTCACAGGACCTGGAAACTGTCATTCCTATCATACCTTGTCTAAGGACAGAGTTTATTTGGTATGCAGCAGCATGCAACCACAATAAAGAACTTCTCTTTACTCAACCCCACGCCACCCAGACCCTAACCACAGATGCATCAGACTATGCCTGGGGGGGGGGGCACACCTGGACGACAAGTGCCTTCAGGGCCACTGGAGCCCAAGTCAAATTCATCTGCACATCAACCAAAAAGAAATGCTAGCTGTTCAGCATGCTCTAACAGCTTTCAGATCCCTACTCTCACCAGGACCCCCTGCTAATAAAAACAAACAACACCACAGTTATGTGGCACATCAACAAGCAGGGGGGACCCACTCTTACCCACTCTGCAGGTCAGCCTGTGGATCACGGTCTTGGGACATGCAGATCCCAAGCTTAATTCCTGCCAGGCAAATAAAACTCACTGGCAGACGACTTAAGCAGAAATCACCTAGACCCCACATGAGTGGCAGTTAGAGCCCAGCACCTTCAGCCTTCTGATTCAGAAATGGGGGACCCCAGAGATGGATCTGTTTGTCTCCCCCTGCAATCACCAGCTCAGCAAATTCTGCGCCAGGACACCTCACAGCAGGGCCTGGAAAGTGGATGTCCTATCCTTCCAGTGGGTAAACCTCTCAATCTATGCATTTCCCTCTCTGCTCTTTCTCTCAAGAATATTGCTCAAGATAAGACAGGACAGACCAAGGACAATCATGATTGCCCCAGACTGGCAATGCCAGCACTGGTACCCACTACTGCGCAGCCTATGACCGGTGCCACCCTGGCACCTACCCCAGAGCCTGACCCTCCTCACTCAGCAGGGAGGACAGATCTTGCATTCGCAACTGCAAACCTTGAATCTTGCAGCCTGGCTTATTCCTTGAATTCTCCCCCAGTGACCAGCCTAAGCAAGCAGGTGCTGGACATCATTCTTGAAGCCAGAAGACCCAGTACAAGGAAATCCTATGCTGATAAGTGGAAAAGGTATTGCTCCTGGATTCAGTCTAAAGGAGAGGACACAACTCTGCCCTCCCTACCTGTAATCCTGGATTACTTAGCATATCTACTCCACAGAGTCCTATCCTTCTCCTCCATTAAGATCCATGCCTCTGCCATCTCGGCTCTTTACAACACTGAGCCACCCCTCTTCTCTCACCCTCTCATCAAACAGGTCCTGAGAGGGGCATACAACTTAAGGCCACCAAGGAGAGCACTCACCCCTGCTTGGGACCTTAACTTTGTATTGGAAAAGTTCACACTGCCACCTTTTGAGTCTGCAGCATCAGCAGAGTTAAAATTCCTTTCTTAGAAAAAAGAATTGCTTCTAGCCATCACTTCAGCTAGAAGAGTGTCTGAACTATAAGCACTTATGGCCATGGAACCTTTCATTATTTTTCATGCTGACAGGGTCTCCCTCAGGACTAATCCTTCCTTTATGCCTAAAGTGGTGTCCAGTGTGGCTCTCAACCAATCTGTCCATTTGCCAACCTTCTTCGCTAATCCTCAAAATAAAGGGGAAAGGATCCTGCACTCCTTGGATGTGCACAGCTCAGATTGTACCTGGATAGGACTAAGCCCTTCAGGAAATCTGACCAGTTATTATTCAGTTTTGCACCAGGGGCAGAGGTCAAGGCCATTTCAAAACAGGCAATTTCCAAATGGATAGCACACTGCATCCATTTCTGCTACAATCACCTTGGGAAACCAACCCCTCAGTGGGTCAGAACACATTCCACTAGGGCAACTTCTACCTCTACAGCATTCCTCAGGGGAGTCCCTACCAGGGACATTCTGGAGGCTACCTGGAGTTCTGTACACACATTCACCAAGCATTACCACCTGCCTATATTTTCCAAATCCAAGGCAGGTTTTGCATCTGCAGTCCTGCAGGGCATACTAGCCAGCTCAAACTCTTCTTGACTGCCTCTACCCTTTGTTCAGCTTTGGGAATCAACCCAGGTGTGATGACTGCAACAGTGTAACACAAAGAACATAGTACAGCTGTGTCCACTTAACATAAATGTAGATGTTCGAGTGTATTCACTGTTGCAGTCCTGGTTTCCCTCCCTCCAGCCCCCTCTCTATCTCTCTTCTCTATGTTTATATTACTCACCCCTTGCAGGGGTATTGGTATTTACTTTTTACTGGTGGTGGTTTTCCCACCATAGCTTAGCTCCCTATTGGGGGGCTCCTGACATTTGGAGCAAGAAAAACTGATGTAATGGTGTCGGCTGCATGTTTTTATACCCCTGACGACTTGACGTCAGTCCTGGAGCGACAGCAACCGACGCAGAAATACTACGTCTCTGGTATTTGGGTCAACTGAGGGCTACCTGCAGCAGATAACCCAAGTGTGATGACTGCAACAGTGAATACATTTGAATATCTACATTTATAAGTGGACATAACTGTACTTTTCATTCCTTTGACTAGAGTTACTATCTGCTGTTCATTTCTGCTGGTTATGTTTTATCTTATCAGAGAGAAGTGGTGCTCAGCCACTCTTGTTTCCTAATTTCAGTGTTACAACCATTACATGTTTAATCAGTAACTTAGAATGACAATTATGCTTTTCAACTGTCCTTGATTTTACAGTGTATTCCTTATTTTGGCTCATATTTTTGCCCTGCCTGTCTAATTTGAACTGAACCTGAATGACTTCTACGAATCAGTCTCCAGAGCCGTGGACGAGGGTAAGGCAGTCTACATAGCCTATCTGGACCTCGCCAAGGCCTTTGACACCATCCCCTACTCTGGAATCATAGATAAACTTACTAAGCTGGACATTAATCCCTACGTCACTCAGTGGGTTGCCAACTGGCTTACTGACAGAACCCACACTGTAAAAGTAGCGGACTACAAATCCAGCTCCAGACAAGTGACAAGTGGAGTACCTCAGGGTTCAGTCCTGGGACCTCTGTTTGGCATCTACTTCTCTGAAGTACAGGCCCACACTAAAGGACTCTGGCTAACAAAGTATGCAGATGACTGCAAACTGGGAGCCATTATTGAATACCCAAATGATGTGGATACTCTACAAAAGGCCTTACAGAAACAGATGCTTGTGACAGAGCCATGGGATCAAGCTCAATGGCAAGAAATGTATAGATGTTCTTCGTGTTTCACTGTTGCAGTCATTACATTTGGGGTAATCTGCTGGCAGGTTGCCCTCAGTCGGCCTGAATTCCAAAGTCTTGGGTCCTGCGTCGGTTGCTGTCTCCTCTTCCATGACATTGGGTCATTAGTTGTATAAAACAAGCAGCCGACGCCATTTTCCCCAGTCTTTCTTGCCACGCAGTGCCTGAAGCAGAAGCATTTCGCAAGTGCCGGTCGGCCGACTCCTGAAATATTCGAGTTTGAGTTTCAGAACCCAAGTCTTCACTAAAGCTAAGTACCCCATTGGGGAAACTTTTTTCTTGCTCCATATCTATGTCAGAAAAAGTTAATAATTGCATTACTTGTGGGAAGCAAATACCTCATAAGAATTTCCATTTATACTGTATTCCTTGCCTAGGCCCTGATCACAATGTGCCTGGCTGTCAGTTTTGTGCTAGATTTAACTAACACACTATTAAGCGTCTGTATATTTTTGCCTCAAAGTATTTTGGAAACAGATTTAACTACCCAGAAATGTCACTGGATAGCAATCCAACTACCGGATTACATAAAAAGCACAAAGAAAAGGACAGAGACAGACAATGTAGGTCCAAACCCAACGATGAAGCTTCTCCTAAGCCAGTCGCCGGTTTGCCCCTGATACCCGCTACTTTTGAGTCAAAGGCCCCTACCGAGACCCATGTGGAGTTCGGCATGCCACGAGATACTCAAAGTATTGGACCCATGGATGTAGCTCCCTCGGATGGGTCTGGAGCCACTGAGCAGGCACCGGCTTCTGAGTGTGTGTTCAGGCCTCAACATTTTTATATCAAACCGACGACAGCTGCAAAACCAAAGACAAAAACAACTTCTAAAACTAAAAAAACTGACGTATGAGCCACATGCACAGGCCGCTATGCCTAAAAAACAGATGATCAAAATGGCTGACGACCTTATTACCTTGATCAGGGGTTCCCATCCCCCTCCTGATAAGAGGTCTAGGCAAGACACTGATTATGAATCTTCAGATCAGGTTTATATTTCTTCTGATTCCTCTTCTGATCAGGAATTATCTATACCTCCCTATGAGGATTCTGATGCAGAGGAGTCTGTACCATCTGCATCACCTCCTGAGGATTATTCATTTGGAGAAACCTTGCATACTTTGAGGGAGCATTTTCACTGGGAGAGTCAAGATTTCTCAGAATCAAAAAAGAGGCTCAGGGATTTCCTCCTCCTCCCTCAGCACAGGCCTTTAGCCATACCCCGTTTTAGACATTGTGGATGATGTGTTTTCGGAGTCAAGCTTGACCCCTGACTCCTTACCTCCGGCTCCCAGCAAGCCTGACAGATATTACAGGGTCCCTGACTCACACACATTTTTATTTAGAAACCCTGCTGCTGATCCTGAAACTATTTCACAGGGTCCAAAGGGAGTCAAGGCCTCAACAGCAAAAAATCCTACCCCTCTGACAGAGATTCAAGGGCACTGTATAGATGGAGGGAAAAAAGGTTTATATATATCTGCAGCCTTGGCAATTAGGGCCTTAAACTGCCAGTTTCATATGCTCAAGTATCAACAACATGTTATGGGATTGCTGAAACAGAAAATTATGCTGATTTCTGAATGTGCAGAAAATAAAGAATTGCATGAATTATTGCATGCAGCTGAACAGGTTGGAAAGCATACTTTGCAATGTGGTTTTGATTCCTTAGAGGCCTCCTGCAGGGCCGCAGTTACTGGATCTGTGATTAGGAGGCATGCCTGGCTAAAAGAGCAAAATTTGCCTGATCATGTTAAAGCTAAATTACTGGATGCACCTTTACAGCATAGTACGCTGTTTGGTATTAAGGCAGAAGAGGTTTTAAAGAAAATGGAAGACAAGGCTAAGTCTATGCAAACTGTAAAAGACTTCTTACAAGTGCAACTACCAAGATTCAGTAGACACTGGCCTACAAGAAATTGCTCCTTTTCTGTGTCAGACAGAGCTCAAAGGGGCAAATCCAGACTCCCTAAGGGTTCCAAATACCAGGCACAGGATTCTTACAGGTCAAAGCAATGGGGCTCTTCTACCTCCAAATCTGGAGGAGATAAAGCACAACCCTACTGAAAACAGAACCAATGACTTCCCTCTGCCTTCACCAAGCACTTACCTTTTGGCATCACCCTTAGGGGGAAAATTAGCACTTTTTGCTCATAATTGGCAGTTAATAACCCAGGACAAGTGGGTGCTAAACATTGTATCACAGGGATACAGATTCCATTTCCATACTCTGCCAATGGCAAACGGTTGGCCGGATCTGCCAAAAAATGAATGGCCAGAGGCACAGAAACAGGTTACGTCCGTCATGGATATGGGGGCCATTCAGCCAGTACCAGAACAGGAAAAAGGACAAGGTTTTTACTCAAGACTGTTCTTGGTACCCAGAAAAGGCAAGGCCTGGCGGCCAATACTGGATTTATCGATTTTGAACACATACCTGGACATTCCAAGATTCAAAATGCTGACTTTGCAGCAGCTTCTGCCCATGCTGGGCAAGAATGCTTGGCTGGTGACATTAGATCTAAAAGAGGCATACCTGCATGTCCCAATAAGGCAATCGTGCAGAAGATACCTCAGATTCAAGGCTAGCTTAATGCATTACCAATTCTCTGCACTGCCCTTTGGCTTATCTACTGCGCCCAGGGTCTTTACAAAGTGCCTGGCACCAGTAATTGCTTTTTGCAGACAAAGAAGTATACAAATTTATCCTTACTTGGACGACTGTCTCATTCAAGCAGAGGACAAGGACATTCTTCTTCAACACCTGGCATTTGTGAAAAGGCTTCTAACATGCCTAGGGTACACAATAAACAAAAAGAAATCACAACTGGTACCCTCTCAAAAGATAACATTCCTGGGTGCAAGCTTGAATACAACTGCCCAGATAGCTTACCTCACTCCAGACAAGCAAAGGCAACTGACTACTTACTTCAAACTGATGGCAGCAAAAACCCAGTTATCTGCAAGACAAACTCTGCAGGCTTTGGGCTTCATGGCATCCTGCATCCTACTGATTCCATATGCAAGACTGCGTATGAGGAAACTTCAATGGTACCTAAAAAGTTTATGGAGTCAACATTGTCACAGTCTGGAAACAATGATTCCACTCATTCCCTGCCTACAACAGGAGTTTCTTTGGTGGGCAAAGGCATGTCACATAAACATGGGATGGGCCTTCACTCTACCCCCTGCCAACCAAACCTTAACAGACGCATCAGATTATGCCCGGGGGGCCCACATGGTGGGAAGATGCATTCAGGGCATATGGACCCCAAAACGAATGCATCTACATATCAACCAAAAAGAGATGCTAGCTGTTCAAAATGCCCTGACAGCCTTCAAGGACTTACTTCATCCAGGACAACTACTGATAAAGACGTACAACACCGGGGTTATGTGGTATATAAACAAGCGGGGGGGAACGCACTCATACCCCCTTTGCAGATTAGCCATGGCACTGTGGGACACTGCTTTGACTTACCATATACATCTTCAAGCTCAATTCCTGCCAGGAAAACAAAATACTCTGGCAGATGGTTTAAGCAGAAACCTTATGGACCCCCCACCAGTGGAAACTAGATCCACAAGTCTTCAGCATGATAACAAAGAAATGGGGGAGTCCGGACATAGATCTATTTGCCTCTCCTCAAAATTATAAATTGAAAAGATTCTGCACAAGGGCTTATCACAGACAAGCATGGAAAGTGGATGCCCTATCCTTCAGTTGGAACAACCTTTCAGTTTACGCCTTTCCTCCTCTGCCTCTTCTTCCCAGGGTCCTACTAAAAGTCAGACAAGAGAAACCAAAGATGATACTAATTGCCCCAGACTGGCCCCGCCAATACTGGTACCCAGTCCTAAGGAACTTGTCTCAATACCCAGCTTGAACCTTACCTCAAAGACCTCAACTACTGTCCCAGCAAAACAATCAGATCCTGCACAATCAATTCCAGACACTGAACCTGGCAGCATGGCTGATCATGTAGTTATACAAACAACACCTCTCAGTAAAGCTGTGATGGATGTCATTTTTGTAGCCAGAAGGCCTAGTACTAGAAAATCTTATGCTGATAAATGGAAGAGATTCTGTGCTTGGAATCGAGCACAAGGAACTGATACAGCAGAACCAAATATTCCTCAGATATTACAATACTTGACTGAGATGCTTGACAAAGGCCCATCTTTCTCATTAATTAAAATCCAGCCTCGGCTCATTACGATACAGAGCCACCAATTTTTTCTCATCTTTTATTAAAGCAGTATCTTAGAGGAGTCAAAAATTTAAGGCCTCCTAGATCATCACCAATAACTGCATGGGACCTCAATTATGTGTTGGAAAAGCTCACCCTGCCTCCATTTGAACCAGCTGCTACTGCTGATATAAAGTTCTTATCATGGAAAACAGCTCTGCTACTAGCAATTACTTCAGCAAGAAGAGTCTCAGAGCTACAGGCCCTCATGACCATGGAGCCTTTTATCATATTTTACTCAGACAGGGTGTCTCTGAGGACAAATCCTTCATTTATGCCTAAGGTGGTTTCCAGTGTGGCCCTTAACCAAACTATTCATCTGCCAACCTTTAATCCATATACGCAAAACAAGGGGGAGAGAATTCTACATTCCTTGGATGTACACAGACAGCTAAGATTCTACTTGAGCAGGACTAAAGCTATAAGAAAAACTGAGCAATTACTAGTGGCATATGCTGCAGGATCAGAAGGAAAGGCTGTTTCAAAGCAGACTATTTCAAAGTGGATAAGCCACTGCATTCGTTTCTGCTACTTACACCATGGCAAACCTGTGCCCAAGGGCATTAGGTCTCATTCCACCAGAGCTGCAGCTACTTCAGCAGCCTTTCTCAGAGGAGTACCAAACAAAGACATTCTAAAGGCTGCTACTTGGAATTCTGTTCACACCTTTACAAAGCATTATCATTTGCCTCTCTACTCTAAGTCCAGGGCAGGCTTTGCCACTGCAGTTCTGCAGGGCCTTATAGCCGCACCTAATGCTGTTTAGCTCCAGACTCCCATCCATAGCTTTGGGATTCTACACGAAGAACGTAGTACAGTTGTATACACTTATAGGTTCATCGGTTCATAGATAGGTACTAGGCTATTGGCCCTAGGGCCTATATAAGCCTAGCCAAAAAGGTACCCTGGCTTTCGCCATGCAAGAAAATTATTTTCCTGTGCCACTGTCGAGCAGAGCCACAGACGTAATTCCCCAGGGTGAATTTTCTATTTCCCATCCAATTATAAAGATTTTTCTTGAAGAGTGCTAATGAGGAGCTTTGTTTGATATAGATAGGTAGTTTGTTCCAGAGTATGGGGAGTCTCTGGGACAGGAATCTATCTCTCCAGCATGTTCTGCTCATTGTGTTGACCAGGTCTAGGTCCCTAGAACGTGTTACTCGGAGGGACTGGGATTTCTTTAAGTGGAGCGTGTCCAACAGCTCTGGGTTTGACATAGCTTTGTATGTTAGGCAGAGATTGCCTCTGAGTAGTCAATATGCGACGGAGTAAAGCTAGAGTTTTTTGAGACTGTCTACGTAGGGCATCTGTTTGAGGCCAGTAATCATCTTTGTGAGGTATTTCTGCGGCCTTTCCAGTTGTTGTAGATGTCTTGTGAGGTACATACCAAAAGGGCTATTTTACTCCATAATGGGTCTATTGAGTGACGAGTGGAGGAGAACAATGACCTCTTTTTTTCCTGGATGAGAAACCTTTTGTGATGGTGTGCCACGTGGAAGGATTTCCTGACTACTGTGGTGATGTGATTATCAAAGGAGAGACTACTGTTCACCTCTGTCCCAAGGCCTCATCACACTTTTCGGTGTTAAGTAGACAACTGCCTATGTGGTAGTTCTTAGGTACAGAGTTTTTACCAAAGGGGATGACAATGCACTTTTTGGCATTGAGCTTGAGGCCATGGCTTTTACACCAGGCATCTGTCTCAGTGAGGCCCTTTTGTAGGATGTCCACATAGATAGAAGTTTCGATTATGGCTCCTAGTTTGCAGTAATCTGCAAACTTTGTTAGCCTGTACTTCAGAGAAGTAGATACCAAACAGGAGAGGACCCAGGACTGAACCCTGTGGTACTCCACTTGTCACTGAACTGAAGTCGGATTTTGAGTCTGCTACTTTCACAGTGTGGATTCAGTCAGTGAGCCAGTTGGCAACCCCATCTTGTGACATAAGGATTTATACCTAGTTTAGTGAGTTTATCTATAATTCCAGAGTGGGGGATGGCGTCGAAAGCCTTGGCGAGATATAGATAAGGCTGTGTGAACCACCTTACCCTCGTCTACAGCTTCGGTGACTGCTTCAAAGAAGTCTATCAGGTTTAGGAGACATGAGCTGCCTTTTACAAACTCAAACTAGGTACGGTCCAGAGTTTAGAGATTACCAAGGTCTTTTGTTTATAAGTTCCATAGCCTTGCAGACCAGGCTTATCAGGCTAATGGGGCGGTAGTTCCCAGGGTCTGTCATGGCTCCCCCTTTGTGGAGTGGGATAACAGTCGCTGTGCGCCACTCAGTGGGCACAAAGCCTATGATTGAACATGGTACTTAGGTGGAGTGCCATTTCATTCTGTAGTTCGTGTAGAATGCAGCCTGGGGTGTTGTCAGGTCCCATGAATGCTGTGTTCTTGGCTTTGAACAGTGTGGTTTTTACCTGTGCAGCCGTGATTACAGGAACTTTGCATTCTTCCGGTATAGAGATGGATCCTTTAGGGGGTGAGAGGGGGGTAAAGTTAGCACTGAACCTATCTGCCAGGATGTTGGCAGTATCAGTTGATTCTGTATATTTAGTGCCACTGTGCTGTAACTCAGAGCAGATCTGAGTGCTGCCACTGAGATTCTTGACATAGCTGTAGAATGCTTTTTGGTTGTCTTTAGAATCAGTGGTGATTTTGTTTTCGTAACTAGGTTTGGAGGATTTTATGAGGGATCTCAGCTTCTTACTGAGGCTGACCAAGGGAGTTCCTCCAATCGCGGGATTTTACTCTTTTTTGCAACAGTTTATTTCTTCTGTTGTAGAGTTTGTTTATGGCAGGGGACCACCAAACTGGCTTCATTTTTTTGGAGACTATAATCTTGGTTCTGTTATGGATAGCACGATCCATGCATTTGTGTAAGTGCTTATAAAGTGCATTTGTGTAGGATTCAGCAGTCGTACCTCTATTGTCCATCTGCATGGGTGTGGCAAAGTTTGCCACTTCTGTCTTAAGAAGCGTGAAGTTGGCTTTGGAGAAATTTTTTATGGTAGTTTCTCTAGTGGGGGGTGGGGGTGGGATGTGGATGTCTAGGGTGATTAGCTTGTGGTCGGATCTGACCAGTGAAGACTTGACCTTTGGTGTGGAGTACCAGTCACCCATGTTGGTAATGACCAGGGCTAGGATATTGCTGCCCCTGGTGAAGGTGTGGATAAGTTGATCCAAGGCGTTGGAATTTATGAATTCCAGAAAACGTTATACACATACATATATATTGGTCCACTTCTAAATCTCGAAAGCTCATAACCTCAAATTTCAGAAGACTGAGTCCAAAATCTTGAAACCTCAAAATACTGAAAACTCAAAATATTGAATCTCATAATATTGAAAAAAAAACACAGGACACCAACACTTACTTTATTCCAGCACAACTACATACAGAAACATATTACTCTTCTCCAACTGCACTGAGATTGTACTCCACAGAAGAAAATGGCAAACATACCATTACATGCTTCTTGAGTGCCTGTTGTAACCTTAGTCATGTTCCCTTTTAATTTGCTGTACTACAACATAACTCATCTTAGTGCAGTGAAGTGCGATCTTGGAGTTGATATATTTAAGTAGCGGGGGGGGGTACCCCCCCACTGGGGGTGCAGGGGGGCTTGTCCCCTGCTTATAGTTGGAGTAGACTAGTATGGTTTGTCTTTTATTTGTTTCTGTATGTACTTGTGCTGGAGTATAGTACGTGTTGGTGTCCTGTATTTTTTTCGATGATATGAGATTCAGTATTTTGAGTTTTCAGTATTTTTAGCTTTCGAGATTTTGGACTCAGTCTTTTGAAATTCGAGATTTTGAGCTTTCGAGATTTAGAAGTGAACCCATATATATATCTCATCATCATCATCATCTTCTTTCGGCTGTTCCTGTTAGGGGTCGCCACAGCAGATCACCTGTTTCCATTTCTTCCTTTCCTCTGCATCTTGCTCTTTCACACCAACCACCTGCATGTCCTCTCTCAGCACATCCATAAACCTTATCTTAGGCCTTGCTGTTTTCCTGTTACCTGGTAGCTTCATCCTTAGCATCTTTTACCCAATATACTCAGCATCCCGCCTCAGCACATGTCCAAACCAATGTAATAGTGCCTCTCTGGCTTTGTCTCCAAACCTTCCAACCTGGGCTGACCCTCTAATATACTTATTCCTAATTTTGTCCACCCTCGTCACACCCAGTGCAAATCTTAACATCTTTAATTCTGTCACATCCAGCTCAAACTCCTGCCTTTTTGTCAATGCCACTGTCTCCAACCCATATAACATAGCTGGTCTCACTACCCTCTTGTAGACCTTCCCTTTCACTCTTACAGGTACTCGTCTGTCACAAATCACTCCTGACACTCTTCTCCACCCACTCCATCCTGCCTGTACTCTCTTCTTCACCTCTCTTCCACACTCACCGTTACTCTGAACTATTGACCCCAAGTATTTAAACTCATCCACCTTCGCCACCTCTACTCCTGGCATCCTCACCATTCCTCTATCCTCCCTCTCATTCACACACATATATTCTGTCTTAGTCCTGCTGACCTTCATTCCTCTTCTCTCTAGAGCATATCTCCATCTCTCCAGGGTCTCCTCCACCTGTTCCCTACTCTCACTACAGATCACAATGTGTCATCTGCAAACATCATAGTCCAAGGGGACTCCTGTCTGACCTCGTCTGTCAACCTGTCCATCACCATTGCAAATAAGAAAGGGCTCAGAGCTGATCCTTTATGTAACCCCACCTCCACCTTAAACGCATCCGTCACTCCCACAGCAGACCTCACCGCTGTCACACTACCCTCGTACATATCCTGTACCACTCTTACATACTTTTCTGACACTCGTGACTCCTTCATACAATACCACAACTCCTTTCTAGGCACCCTGTCATATGCTTTCTCTAAGTCTACAAAAACACAATGCAACTCCTTCTGACATTCTCTGTACTTCTCCATCAACACTCTCAGAGCAAAGATCGCATCTGTAGTGCTCTTTCTCAGCAAGAAACCATACTGCTGATCACTAATCATCATGTCCCTTCTTAACCTTGCTTCCACTACTTTTTCCCATAACTTCATGCTGTGACTGATCAGTTTAATCCCTCTGTAGTTACTACAGCTCTGCACATCACCCTTATTCTTAAAAATCAGTACCAAAGCACTTTTTCTGTATTACTCGGGCATCCTGTCACTTTCCAAGATTTCATTCAACAATCTGGTTAAAAACTCCACTGCCATTTCACCTAAACACCTCCATGCTTCCACAGGTATGTCATCTGGGCCAACAGCCTTTTCCATTCTTCATTCTCTTCATAGCTATCCTTACTTCCTCCTTGCTAATCCATTGTACTTCATGATTCACTATCCCTACATCATCCAACCTTCTCTCCCTCTCATTCTCTTCATTCATCAACCCCTCAAAGTACTCTTTCCATCTCCTCAACACACTCTCCTCACTTGTCAGTATGTTTCCCTCATTATCCTTTATCACCTTTACCTGCTGCACATCTTTCCTAGCTCGGTCCCTCTGTCTAGCCAATCGGTACAGGTCCTTTTCTCCCTCCTTAGTGTCCAACCTTTCATACAACTCTTCACATGCCTTATCCTTAGCCTTCACCACCTCTCTCTTTGCCATGCACCTCATCCCCTTATACTCCTGTCTACTTTCTTCATCTCTCTGACAATCCCACTTCTTCTTTGCCAACCTCTTTCTCTGTATACTCCCCTGTACTTCCTCATTCCTATCTATCTATCTATAGTATATATATATATATATATATATATATATATATATATATATATATATTTTATTTTACATTTGTTGTTGACCGGGAAATTCCGATATATGTCCATTTTCAGCAGAGGCCCGGGGAGAAAAGCTCCATCTCATGTATGAATAACATTGTACAGTACATCTTGGTTTAGTATGCTAACTAGATAACATACAAAATATTGTAATAAAAGCTCCAGTCATACAGATAATAAACAGGGTAGTCATAACTTTGTGTGTAGTACATAGGTAACAGATCATAATAATTCTAATAGGCATTAAAAGACTAACAAGGTTGTAGGGCATTAGGAAAAGTCATAGTTAGTCCAGTAAAAGGGAAAGATATGGAAAAGTGAGAATTAGTGTAGAATATCCCCTGATTAACTTTGACCTAGTAATAGATGTATGGTAGCGTATAAGTAGGGTAAAAAAAGATAAGAAAATATATGAGCGAGGAGGATGGCTGGTGGGTAGAAATAGAAAGCATGGCGAGGTGAAAAGTCATGTGTTACATATATTTCTCTTAGAGAGAGGAGAGAGAAGTTCTTGACTGAGTAGTTAAGAGAGTTAGTCAGGTTTGGTACATGGACATAGCCAGTGTGTCATGAGATGCTGTTTGAGGCTTTTTTTGAATAGGGAGGTTGTGTGAGGTCAGCTGGAAGTGAGTTCCAGACTTTGCCCACAAAGTTAGAAAATAGGGAGTCACCAGCTGAGTTATTAGGTTTGCGTTTGGACAAGCAGTTTGAAGAGCGAAGTGGCCTGGGGTTACAATAGGTGTTGATGAGATTTTTTTTAAACCAGGGGTGTTTTCAGGGTGCTTGGGAACATTAAGCGTTAGTATAAGTTGATTATAATGAAGTAAACTGTGAAGTTCTAGCCACCCTAGAAGTTTGAGGTTTTGGCAATGATGTGTGCGATGTTTAGATCCTGTGGCAAATCTGATGATATGGTTATAACAGTTTACCAAGTACTGATGTATTCATGTTAATTAGGATAGGTGTGGCATACAGGATGGTAGAGAGTTAGGTGTGTGTGGGCAATTTCAGATCTAGCTAATGGGGTAAGGAAAGGTTTATTTCTATATAGAGAACCAAGTTTTTTGTTAATTGTTTTGATAGTTTAATTGGCATGCATATCAAATTTGAGGTTATTATCAACTTTTATTATCAACAGGGAAGAGGGCGGCCGCAATGGTGCAGCGGTTAGTGTTGCTGCCTCACAGCAAGAGGTTCTCTGGTTCAATCCTCGGCTAGGTTGCCTTCTCTGTGGAGTCTGAATGTCATCCCTGTGGTTGCGTGGGTTTCCTCCGGGTGCTCTGGTTTCCTCCCACATCCCAAAGACATGCTGTAGGTGGATTGGACACTCTAAATTGGCCCTAGGCATGAGTGTGTGCGTGTGTGTTCCTTCTGTGGAAGGTTGGGCGCTGGGCTGGCAACTCGACACTGTAAAACTCCACTGCCAATCATGAGCGGACAGGTGATCCGCTGTGGCGATCCCTAACTGGGAAAAGCCGAAAGAAGAAGATGATCATCAACAGGGAAGTAAATATTGTGGGAAGAAATATCCTGGGAATTGTTATGGCTAGGCTTGCATAGGCCCTAGGGCCGATAGCCTAGTACCAACCTATGAACTATTACCCCTAAGAGGTTTGTATGGGTAATGGGTATCTAGTGAAATAGTGGTACCATTGTTATTGTAAAGGTGAAAGGAGTGGACATACGGGTAGGAGAGAAGGGCAGTAGTTTGGTTTTATTAGGGTTTAAATCAGACAGTTATTATAGAGCCAGTTTTCTACTATGTTGATAGTTTGTTGGGTTAAGGACACAAGATCTGCTGATGAGGAGGCAGAGCAGATCAGAGTAGAATCGTCAGCGTATTGAATACAAGTTTATATATAATTTTATATATATATCTACACACATGTACATGTGTGTGTGTGTGTGTGTGTGTGTGTGTGTGTGTGTAGATATATATATATATATATATATATATATATATATATATATATATATATATATATATATATATGAAATGTATGTATGTATACATACATGCACACCTCCCCAGTCTCCAAACCAAACAGAATTTTTCCTCCGATTCTGCTGCTTTGCTAACCCTAGGAGTCCTAGAACCTGTGACATTTATTCATGTGCCAAAGGCTTACATTCCAGGATTCTTATGTTACCAGATAGTTAGCCTTCTTGGAGACCGATTTGTAATCTTTCCTTCCTATTTCAGTAAGAGAAAGTACTAAAGATGTTGACCCTCTTATTCCCCAAAAATGCATTATGGTAACATTGGATCTAAAAGATCTCTGAACTTCTGGGTTTGAGTCACACAGTGAGATGTTCATGTTTCACTGCTGCAGTCATTATACTTGGGTTATCCTGCCTTCAGGCAAGCCCGCAGTCGGCCTGAGTTCCAAAGTCTTGGTCCGGCGTCGGTTGCAGTCGCCTCTTCCCTGACGTCAGTGCGCCAGGGGTATGTAAGAAGCAGCCAACGCCATTTTCTTCAGTCTTTCTTGCCGCGCGGTGCCCGAAGCAAAAGCAGTTTGCAAGTGCAGGTCGGCCGACTCCTG
This sequence comes from Protopterus annectens, assembly GCF_019279795.1. Taxonomy (NCBI): domain Eukaryota; kingdom Metazoa; phylum Chordata; order Ceratodontiformes; family Protopteridae; genus Protopterus; species Protopterus annectens. Next base: position 620,190,013 of record NC_056725.1, read on the forward strand.
AGATTTCAAATTCGATTTCAGAACCGAAGTCTTCAATAAAGCTAAGTACCCTGTTGGGGAAACTTTTTTCTTGCCTCAGACCGATGTCAGTAAAAGTTAATAATTGTATTTCTTGTGGGAAGTAAATATCTCATAAGGATTTTCATTCTTACTGTATTCCATGCCTAGGCTCGGATCACGACGTCACTAGTTGTCGGTTTTGTACTAGATTTAACAAACGCACTATTAAACTGTTTGATTTTGCTCGCCATTACTTTGGCAGAAGGTTTAATTATACAATGCCGTCGAACAACCGACGACCGGAATGCACAAAAAACGCGAAGATAAAGATAAGGTCAGGCATCCGAGGCCCAAAACTGACGACGAAGCCTCTTCTAGGCCATTCGCCGGTTTTCAGTGAGGCGCTTTCGCAGTCCCTGACACCCGCTACCTCAGAACCACAGGCCGCGACTGACTCCCACGTTGAGGTGCCTAGGCCTCTGGATACTCAAGGTGTTGGGCCAACGGAGATTAACCCTTCAGATGGGTCCGGAGCCGCTGAGCAGGCATCGGCTTCTGAGGGTGTTTTCAGGCCTACTCAACTTACCATTGCAACTACAGCCAAGACTAAACCTACATTAAAGACAAAGAAGCAAGTACAGCATTCACCTGGACAGGCCTCCATGCTTAAAAAACAGATTCTCAAAATGGCCGAAGACTTGATAACTCTGATCAGGGGGTTCCCATCCCCCTCCTTATAAAAGGCCTAGGCAGGATACAGACTATGATTCCTCTGACCAGGTTTCAATATATTCTAATTCCTCTTCAGACCAAGGATATTCCTTACCCCCCTATGAGGATTCTGATGCTGAAGAATCAATTCCTTCAGCCTCGCCTCCTGAGGATTACTCTCTTGGGGAAACTACATACCATGAGGGAGCATTTCCATTGGGAGGGCCAGGATGACTCAGAATCCAAGAAAAGGCTGAGAGACTTTCTTTTACTGCCTCAGCACAGGCCCCTTGCTATTCCGCCAGTGTTGGACATTGTGAATGATGTGTTCTTTGAATCTAGTTTAAATCCTGATTCTTTATCCTCAGCTCCAGTCAAGCCAGACAGGTGCTACAGAGTCCCTGACTCTCACAAATTTCTTTATAAAAACCCTATTGCTGACCCAGAAACTATTTCCCAGGGTCCCAAAGGGGTTAAGGCTTCCACGGCTAAGAATCCAGTTCCCTCGGATAGGGACTCTAGAGCATTAGACAGATGGAGAAAGAAAGTTTACACTTCTGCAACTTTAGCAGTGAGGGCTCTTAATTGCCAGTTTCACATGCTTAAATATCAACAATACTTACGGTCTCAATTAAAACAGAAAATGAGTACAAATGCAGAACAACCTGACTATAAGGAAATGCAGGATTTATTGCATGTAGCTGAACAAGTGGGAAAGCATACTTTGCAATGTGGTTTTGATTCATTAGAAGCTTCTTGTAGAGCAGCAGTTACAGGATCTGTGATTCGAAGGCATGCTTGGTTAAAAGAACAAAGTGTACCAGATCATGTTATGGCAAAATTATTGGATGCTCCTTTGCAGCAAGATAATTTATTTGGTATTAAGGCAGAAGAGGTATTAAAGAAAATGGAGGACAAGGCAAAATCTATGCAAACAGTGAAGGATTTCTTACAGGTACAGCCACCACGATTTAGCAGAAATTGTCCTACAAAGAACTGGTCCTTTCCAGTGTCAGACAAGCCACAAAGAGGCAGATATCTCAGTCACAAGGCTCATACAGACCACGACAGTGGGGTGCTTCAAACCCAAAAGGAGGTGAGGACAAGTCACAACAATACAGGAAACAGTCCCAATGACTTCCCCCTTCCAATGCCAAACTCTTCCCTTTTGGCAGTTCCCTTAGGGGGGAAACTAGCACTTTTTTCTCAAAACTGGCAAGCAATCACCCAAGACAAATGGGTGCTGAATATTATGTCTCAAGGTTACAGGTTCCACTTTCACACTTTTCCAAGGCTAAAAGGAATGCCAGACCTGCCACAAAATCAATGGGCAGAGGCGCAAAAACAAATTACAGCTCTCATGGACATGAGAGCTATTCAAAAAGTACCACAGCAGGGAAAAGGACAAGGATTTTACTCAAGACTCTTTCTGGTACCCAGAAAGGACAAAGCCTGGAGACCTGTTCTGGACCTTTCCACTCTAAATACTTATTTGGATGTTCCGAAATTCAAAATGCTGACACTACAACAGCTCCTTCCCATGTTGGGCAAGAAAGCTTTGCTTGTTACTTTGGACCTCAAAGAGGCATACCTGCATGTCCCTATCAGACAAAATTGCAGAAGATACCTCTGATTCATAGCTGGTTCAATGCACTACCAATTCTCTGCACTGCCCTTTGGCTTATCTAATGTGCCCAGGGTCTTTACCAAGTGCCTGGCACCAGTAATTGCATTTTGCAGACAAAAAGGAATTTAAATATATCCATATCTGGATGACTGCCTGATTCAAGCAGAGAGCAAGGACATTCTTCTACATCATCTGGCGTTTGTAAAAAGATTGTTAAGTTGCTAGGGTACACAGTGAACGAAAAGAAATCAAAACTAGTTCCCTCACAAGAGATAATATTCCTGGGTGCCAGCTTAAATACAACGGCCCAGATGGCTTATCTCATGCCAGACAAACAAGGACAACTGACTCAGTATTTTCATTTGATGGCAACTAAGTCCCAACTCCCTACAAGAAAAATTCTGCAGGCATTGGGATTCATGGCATCCTGCATACTACTAATTCCATATGCAAGACTGCATATGAGGAAATTATAGTGGTACCTAAAAAGTGTTGGGTCTCAACATTCTCACAGCTTGGAGACAGTAATACCACTAATTCCCTGCCTACAACAGGAGTTTCAATGGTGGGCACAGGCATGTCACCTCAACAAGGGTCAGCCTTTCACTCTTCCCATAGCCAGGCAGTCTTTAAGAACAGACGCCTCTGATTATGCCTAGGGAGCACACCTGGCAGGAAAATGTATTCTGGGCAAATGGACCACAGACCAAATGCATCTTCACATCAGTCAAAAAGAGATGTTGGCTGTACAAAATGCCCTTACAACTTTCAAGGATCTTCTGCATCCAGGACAATTACTATTAAAGACAGACACCACCACAGTAATGTGGTACATAAACAAACAAGGGGGCACTCATTCTTACCCCCTATGCAGACAAGCCATGACCTTGTGGAACACAGCTCTAACCTGTCAAGTTCATCTGCAAGCACAATTCCTGCCAGGAAAGAAAAACACTCTGGCAGACGACTTAAGCAGAAACATCATGGATCCTCACGAATGGAAATTAAATCCACAAGTCTTCAGCATGATAATGCAAACATGGGGGTGCCCGGATATAGATCTTTTTGCCTCACCACTGAATTACCAACCACAAAAATTCTGCACAAGGACTTATCACACACAAGCATTGAAAGTGGATGCTCTTTCGTTCATCTGGAAAAGCCTAAATGCTTATGCTTTCCCACCTCTGCCTCTCCTTTCAAAGGTACTCCTAAAAGCCAGACAAGAAAAACCACAGATGATTCTGATTGCTCCAGACTGGCTACACCAGCATTGGTACCCAATCTTAAAGAACTTAGCTCAAGGCCCACCTTGGATTTTGCCTCAAATTCCACACCTTCTGACTCAGCAAAACAATCAGATACTGCACAGTCAGCTCAAAACCTTAAACCTGGCTGCATGGCAGATTCATTAGCCAAACAGACAACTTCTCTCTCTAAAGCTGTTATGGATGTCATTTTGGAGGCCAGGAGGCCTAGCACCAGGAAATCTTATTCAGAAAAGTGGAAGAGATTCTGTGCCTGGAACGAGGCTCAAAACCTTGATCCTCTGGTCCCTAACATTCCTCAGATACTACAATACTTGACTGAGATGCTGGACAGAGGACTTCCTTCTCATCCATTAAGATTCACGCTTCTGCCACCTCTGCTCATTAAAACACAGATCCTCCTATTTTCTCTCACTCATTGCTAAAACAGTACCTCAGAGGGGCTAAAAACATAAGACCGCCCCGGAGAGCACCAACACCAACTTGGGACCTCAATTTCGTTTTGGAAAAGCTCACTTTGCCTCCTTTTGAACCAGCCGATTCAGCAGAGTTAAAATATATATCATGGAAAAATGCTCTGCTTCAGGTAATAACCTCAGCGCGAAGAGTCTCAGAACTGCAGGCACTAATGGCAGTGGAGCCTTTCATCATTTTCCACCAAGACAGGGTTTCTTTAAGAACAAACCCTACCTTTATGCCTAAGGTGGTATCCAGTGTGGCTCTTAACCAAACTATTCACTTGCCAACATTTTATCCAAATCCCCAGAATAAAGGGGAGAGACTTCTACATTCCTTGGATATGCACAGGCAATTGCGATTCTACTTGGACAAAACAAAAGCTTTCAGAAAATCTGAACAATTGTTTGTATCATATGCTGCAGGATCACAGGGAAAGGCTATTTCAAAGCAGACCATTTCAAAGTGGATAGGGCACTGTATCCTGTTCTGCTACACACAACATGGGAAACCTGTACCTAGTAATATTAGACCACATTCCACCAGGGCAATTGCCACTTCTACTGCCTACCTTAGAGGAGTACCTACCAAAGATATCTTGGAAGCTGCAACTTGGAGTTGAGTGCACACCTTTACCAAGCATTACCATTTGCCTCTTTATTCTGGATCCAGAGCTGGCTTTGCCACTGCAGTGCTGCAGGGCCTCATAGCCACACCAAATCCTCTATAGAGCCAGCCACCCAAACTCAGTTTTGGGATTCTACCCAACTGTAGTGACTGCAGCAGTGAAACACGATGAACATAGTGCAGTTTGGTACCTATCATAAATGTAGATGTTCAAGTGTCTTCACTGCTGTAGTCTGGTTACCTACCCGCCAGCCCCTCTTTCTTATCTGGGACTAACCTATACTACCTATGTGGTGTATTTGCTGGTTACTGAAGGTTTTATTTTTACCTTTTTGTATGTTTTATTAGCAATATGTATTGCCTACCACTTTTGGGGGCACCTGACATCTGGGGCAAGAAAAACTGAAGAAAATGGCGTCGGCTGCTTCTTATATAACCCTGGCGCACTGACGTCAGGGAAGGGGCGACAGCAACCGACGCCGGACCAAGACTTTGGAACTCAGGTCAACTGCGGGCCCGCCCGATGTCAGAATAACCCAAGTGTAATGACTGCAGCAGTGAAGACACTCGAACATCTACATTTATGGTAGGTACAAAACTGTACTTTCTCTGCATTCCCATTTGTTTTATCTGCTACTTTTGGCCTGTTTACAAAGTTTCTAGCTCCAGTCATGCCATGTAGCAGGCTGAATGGCACTTATTTTTTCTTTCTTATTTGGGTGATTTGCTAATCTTTGCAGTCTTCTCTCAGATGTCATGACTCCTTAACATGGGTTCCTACTCTTCTGACCAATCTAAGATTCCAGATAAACAGTGAGAAATCCTCCTTGACCAATTCACACCAGGTTGTCTTCTAGGATGTCTTGTAGACATTCCATAACAAAAGATTTTGATGCAGGAGAAGGTGGAGTTTTATCTGGAAACCTTCCTGAACTTCTCAGTTCAGTCTCAGACTTCAGACAGAGACTTTCTTAGGATTCTAGGGCTCTTGGCAGCTCTCATTCTCATGAGTCCTTTCTCTAGGCTGTACATGAGGAACCTTCTGTGATATTTAAAATACACGTAGACCCAGCACTTGCATCCTTTAGATTTTCAAATATCTGTTTTGGGTTTTGTAAAAATGTAACTGCACTGGTGGAGACTACAAATACATTTAATCACTTGCCCCCCCTTTTCTTCTCAGCCTCAAAGTTGAACTGTAACTACAGACACCTCAGAATCTCCTTGAGTAGTTCTTATGAGGGTAAAGATGCATGACCTGTGGGATTCTTTTGACTATGATCCATGCCTTTTAATTCCTTCATCAACTGTAGCCCCCAGACCTCTCCTGATGATTACAGACACCACCACAGTGATGTGTTATATCTGTAAGCTAGGGGCACAAGGTTCTACCCTCTATACAGGCTGTCTGTGATCATGTGAGAGCTAGCTCTTCAGCATTCTTTAACCCTCCAAACATATTACATTCCATCAAAGCAAACATATTGGCAGACAAACTGAGTAGGAGTTGGACAGACCCTCACAAAGTCAGAATGGAGGGGTCTTCCAGGTGTGGATCCAGTTCTGGAGAATACATCAAGATCATCTGTTGGCTTCCTTTCAAAGTGGACTGCTTAACAGATATTTTTTTCATTCCCTTGCAGGGTTTTTTTTGGGGTGTTTTCACCCTTTCCACTGATATGCTAACAAAAATTGCCCCGAACTTCATCATTGTCTGGAGCTACTTGCACAAGATGGGGGGGGGGCCTTTGATGCACCCCAGTGTAAAACATCTTAAGTTACCTTACTGGATTCTGATACCTTTCAGCCACCTATTTTTAGAGGATGCGCAGCAGTTATTAAAGGAGTCAAGAAATCCTGCTACTAGAAAGTCTTATCTTGACGTGGAAAAATGTTCTAGTTGGTGTCTACCAATAACCAAGGCTCTGTTAGGGATTGTACCAATTGTGATCAAATATTTGTGTGTGTTGCTAGCCTTTTTCCTTCATACTACATTGTCAATGTACATATTGCAGCTACCTCAGTATGTCTATCCATGAATCCTTTTCTCTCTCCATTTTTTATTAATAAAACCATTTCTGATGGGAATACTTCACCTGAGATCACTTTGCAGAGATTGATCCTTACTGGAATCTTAACTTTCTCCTGGAAAAGGTAACCATATCCCCATCTGGACTTGCACATCAGGCAGATTTAAGGTTCATTATATGGAAAACTCTTCTCTTTGACATCTGCAAATTGACTTTCTGAGCTGCAAGCTGTCTTGGTGAGTAAACCCTTTCTGGTCTGCTTTTTGTGATAGGGCATCAGTAAAAACAAGCCCATCATTTGTGCCCAAGGTTGTTTCAAAGTTTGTTTGAACCAGGCCATCCGTCTCCCAGTGCTCTATCCTTACCCCCAGAACCATGGGGAAAGTGATTCTTCCTACTGAGAGCATGCATAGGGAGCTTAGGTACTGTCTTGACAGAACCAAATCCTTCAGAAAAGCTAGTCAGCTGTTTGTTTCTTATTTTGAGAAAATAATTCTTCAGTGTACACTAGGCAGAAGGGAAAGGGTAACCTGTATCAAAGAGAAGATTTCCAGTTGGATGTCCTCAGCTGTTGTATTTTGTTATACCCACCAAGATAAGCTAGTGCTAGGCAGTATTAAGGCACACTAAGGGCCTTGTCTACTTTGATAACATAATTTAAAGTGGTGGACTTAAGAAGCATTGTGGTGACTGCTACATAGTCCCCTTTATATAACTATACAAGAAATTGCATACTGGATTCTTTTGTCTTGCTCCAGAAGATGTTCATCGTGCATACAGCTGCAGTCATTACAGATGGGTTCTCCTGCCGTCAGGCGGGTCCTCGGTCGGCCGAATTCCAAAGTCTTGGTCCGGCGTCGGTTGTTGTCGCCTTCTTCCCTGACGTCAGTGCGACAGGGGTATATAAGACACGGCCGACGCCATTTTCTCCAGTCTTTTTTGCCGCGCGGTGCCCGAAGCAGAAGCAGTTTGCAAGTGCCGGTCGGCCAGCTCCTGAAATTACGAAAATTTGGCGAAGTCTTCTTTAAAGCTAAGTACCCCGTTGGGGAAACTTTTCTTGCCTCAGACCGATGTCAGACAAAGTTAACAATTGTATTTCTTGTGGGAAGCAAATACCACATAAGGATTTCCATTCCCTCTGTATTCCTTGTTTAGGCCCAGACCACAACGTCTCGGGCTGTCGCTTTTGTGCTACCTTTAATAAACGCACTGTTAAGCGTCGGGCGGAGTTCGCCCAGCACTTTTTTGGTAAAGCTTTTAACTATAAAATGTCGTCAGAGACTCCGACTACCGTTTTGTCCAAAAACGCAAGGACAAAGACTGACACGCGAGGCCCGCGGTCTCCATCGACACCACGCCAAGACCGGCTACACGTGGTCCGGTTCTCATTGAGGCGCCTACGCAGCCGCTGACTACCGTCGACGCTTCTCTGGCGGTGTCCTCTGTACCCTAGACCGCAGGTACCTCGGCCCACACCCTGACTACAGCTACCGAAGCCACTGTGAGTGTTGAACCTCTTAATGTGGACAGATCTACTTCCACCCATGGTGTCTTCAGACCTTCTTCTTCCTTTTCCATCAAGGCCTTTACTAAGTCTAAATTAGCCATGCACTCCCAGAGGCCTGTTGCACAGGGCCCATCTACAGGCCCCATGCCTAAAAAGCAGATGCTCAAAATGGCTGAGGATTTAATTACTCTCATCAGGGGTTCCCAACCCCCACCGGACAAGAGACCCAGAGTGGAGGAAGAATCTCCCTCTTCTGACCAGGGCTCCATTATTTCAGAACATTCTGATGAAGAGGAGCATTTGTACTCCCCTTTTGAAGATTCTGATGCAGAACAGTCCATTCCTTCTGTATCCCCCCCCAGAGGATTTCTCATTCGGGGAAACCTTGCATACCTTAAGGGAACACTTCCATTGGGAAGGCCAGGATTTTTCAGATTCAAAGAAAAGGCTTAGGGAATTTCTTCTACTACCTCAGCACAGGCCTCTGGCGATACCTCCTGTCTTGGACATACTTGATGATGTTTATTCGGAGGCTTGCCTTAATCCAGATTCCCTGCCTCCAGCCCCAGTCAAGCCTGATAGGTACTACAGAGTTCCTAACTCACACCAATTTCTTTACAAAAGCCATAATGCTGACCCAGAAACCATTTCTCAGGGTCCCAAGGGAATGAAGGCCTCTACTGCTAAGAATCCATTACCTTCCGAAAGAGAGTCTAGATCCTTAGAAAGGTGGGGAAAAAAGGTATATACCTCGGCCACTCTAGCCATGAGGGCCTTAAATTGTAAGTTCCATATGCTTAAATATCAGCAGTTTCTGTTATCACAATTAAAGAATAAAATGTCACAACCTGAACAACCAGATCTGAAGGAGTTGCAGGATATGATGCATAGTGCAGAACAAGTGGGTAAGCACACCTTGCAATGTGGCTATGATGCTATAGAGGCCTCAAGTAGAGCTGCAGTTACAGGATCAGTCATTCGTAGACATGCCTGGCTTAGGGAACAAACCTTGCCTGATCATGCCAAGGCTAAATTACTAGATGCTCCTTTACAAAAGGATGTATTATTTGGTACTAATGCTGAGGAAATATTAAGGAAAATGGAAGAAAAAGCTAAATCTATGCAAACTGTTAAGGTTTTTCTACAGGTACAACCACCACGTTTTAGTAGAAATTGGCCTACAAAAAACTGGTCCTTTCCAGCCACGGACAAGCCCCAAAGAGGTAGATACAGATGCGGAAGGTTCATAGGTTGGTACTAGGCTATCAGCCCTAGGGCCTATACAAGCCTAGCCATAACAATTCCCTGGCTATTTCTTCCCACATTATTTACTTTCCTGGACCCCTGTCTAGCAGGGCGACTGACGTGATCCCTGGGGTGAATTTCCTTTCTCCCATTCATTCGTCAAGGTTCCTCTTGAAGAGGTCCAAAGAGGCACTCTGCTTGACATGTATGGGCAATCTATTCCAGAGTCTGGGGAGTCTCTGGGTCAGGAACCTATCCCTCCAGCATGTTTTGTTTATTGTGATGACAAGGTTTAGATCCCTGGAGCGTGTAGTTCTGAGGGATTGGGATTTCTTTAAGTGTAGCATGTCCAACAGCTCTGGGTTTGACATGGCCTTGTATGTTAAGCAGAGATCGCCTCTGAGTAGACGATATGCGACAGAGTATAGCTGGAGTTTTTTAAGGCGGTCAGCGTAGGGCATCTGCTTTTGGCCTGTGATTCTTTTAGTGAGGTATTTCTGAGGCCTTTCCAGTTGTTGCAGATGTCTTGAGAGGTACAAACCAAATGGAGCGTTGTATTCTATAATGGGTCTAATGAGGGATGAGTACAGTGTGACAATGACCTCCTTTTTTCTGGATGAAAAGCCCTTCGTGATGAGGTGTGCCCCATAGAAGGATTTCCTGACTGTTGTGGCGATGTGGTTATCGAAGGTGAGACCACTGTCCACCTGTGTCCCTAAGTCTCTTATCACACTTTGTGTTTAGTGTACTGCCACCTATATGGTAATTCATGGATACATGTTTTTTCCCAAAGGGGATAACAATACATTTCTTGGCATTGAGCTTGAGCCCATGGCTCTGGCACCAAGCATCTGTTTCTGTAAGGCCCTTTTGTAGAGTATCCACATCATTTGGGAATTCAATAATGGCTCCCAGTTTGCAGTCATCTGCAAACTTTGTTAGCCAGAGTCCCTTAGTGTTGACCTGTACTTCAGAGAAGTAGATGCCAAACAAGCGCGGCCCCAGGACTGAACCCTGAGGTACTCCACTTGTCACTTGTCTGGAGCTGGATTTGGAGTCGGCTACTTTTACAGTATGGGTTCTATCAGTAAGCCATTTAGCAACCCATTGGGTGACATAGGGATTAATGCCCAACTTAGTAAGTTTATCTATGATTCCAGAGTTGGGGGATGGTGTCAAAGGCCTTGGCAAGTTCTAGATAGGCTGTGTGGACCACCTTACCCTTGTCCATGGCTCTGGAGACTGATTCAAAGAAGTCAATCAGGTTCAGGAGGCAAGATTGGCCCTTCACAAACCCAAACTGGGTGGGGTCCAGTGTTTGAAGGTTGCCAATGTCTTTGTTTATAAGTTCCATGATAATACGCTCCATGGCCTTGCAGATAAGGCTTGTCAGACTGATGGGACGGTAGTTTCCGGGATCCAAGGTGGATCCCCCCTTGTGGATTGGGATAGCTGTAGCTCTGCGCCACTCAGTGGGCACAAAACCTGAGGTGAGGCTATGATTAAACATGACACTTAGGTGAGGTGCCAGTTCATATTGTAGTTCATGTAGTACACAGCCCGGGATGTCATCTGGTCCCATGGATGCTGTATTCTTGGCTTTAGAGAGTGCGTTTTGTACCTGTGTGGCCGTTATTACTGGAATTTGGCAATATTCCGGTATTGAGATGGGCCATTTAGGGGGTGAGAGGGGTGTGAAGTTGGCACTGAATCGATCTGCCAGGATATTGGCAATATCCTTTGGATCAGTATATTTAATGCCATTCTGTTTTAGCTCAGCGCAGATCTGAGCATTGCCATTTAGATTCTTGACATAGTTATAGAATGCTTTGTGGTTGTCTTTGGAATCTTTGGCAATTTTATTTTCGTAACTAGTTTTGGAGGATTTTATGAGGCATCTCAGTTTCTTACTGAGGCCAGTAAGGGAGTTTTTTGCATCCTGGGAATTTCCTCTTTTCTGTAAAAGTTTCTTCCTTTTGTTGTAAAGTTTGTTTATGGCAGCGGACCACCAGATTGGCTTCCTTTATTTGGATGAGAGCATTTTGGTTCTATTTGGGATGGCACGATTCATGCATGAGTGGATGTGCTCGTACAGTGCCTTAGTGTAGGATTCAGCAGTTGAACTTTCAGTTCCCGTCTGCATGGCTGTTATGAAGTTTGTCACTTCTGACTTGAGTAGCATGAAGTTGGCTTTGGAGAAGTTTTTTATGGTGGTTTCTTTACTGGGGTGTGGGGGTGGGATGTGGATGTTAAGGGTGATTAGCTTATGGTCAGACCTGACTAACGAGGGGGTGACCATAGGTATGGAGCATTGATTTCCCATGTTGGTAATGACCAGGTCTAGGATATTGGAGCCCTGGTGGGACTATGGATTAGTTGATCCAGGGCATTGGAATTTATGAATTCCAAGAACCGTTGCGCAAAGGTGTTGGGACATGAGTAGTTTTCCCAGTTAATGGCAGGGTAGTTAAAATCACCCAGTATTAGGGTGTGTGGTTCTATCTTAATATTTTCCAGTATGTTTAGAAAGGTGTAGTGAGAATCTTGGGGTATGGTGGGGGATCTGTAGCAAGCTACAATTTGGATTGCAGTCTTACCTAGTGTTAGTTGCACTTGGAGAATTTCAGACACATTGTGTTCGCCAATTAGCCTGGTGGTGTGAATATCCTTGGTGAATATTGACACTCCTCCACCTTTAGTGTTTCGGTCCTGGTTTGGTGGCCGAAAAGTGTGGTAAGAGTTGTAGCCTGGTATTGCAGGGGTGCTCTCTGGAACCTTGAACCAGGTCTCAGTTACTGCACAGATATCGATGTTCTCCATTTTTAGGAGTGCCTCGAGAGAGTGCATTTTGAGGTTTAGACTTCTAGCATTGAGTAGCATTACCTTCAGATTTTGCATGCTTGTACCTGTTACGGTGGTGGTTTTGTCCTTTGAAGTTTGCCTAAAAAAGGCACTATAGGGGTTGCAAGAGCCTTAGCCAGTAACCTGAATCCCAGGGGCGACAGGTGCAGACCATCTCTGGCAAAGCATTGTGGTCCCACCCACCCCCACTATCCCTACATTTATTAGCTCAAAATAACCACACCCCACTTACCTCAGAACCAATCACGTTAGCCCACCCATTAACTACTTCCTCTCCCATAATCCCCATAGTCAAGCTTACTGCTTTCCCTTTTCTTAGTCCTCCTATAGTCATCATAACCAACTAGTACTAGGGAATCAAACTCCTAGCATAACTATTATACCATATTACTACTCCTCATTAACATGCCAAAAGTAGTGAAGCTAATTATCCCTTTTGTACTACCACTTATAATCATCTCCTACTTATTATCCAGTTATGAAAACCAAAAACACATAGGATTCTACTATCCAAAAGGCCAAACATGTACTCCCTCAACTCTTCTCCCTAATGAGCTTTCTCCCCCTTACTACCACACTAGAATGCTAGGCATACACAACCTGCACCTCACCCGCTCTTACCCAAAAGTATGAACAATAAGGCATGGTCAAAAGATAATATATAAGCTTCTAAGACTCCTAGAGCAACTGAAAAAACGAATTACCAAAGATGGGGACATTCACCCTAACCCAGGGCCATCCTCAAACCCCAATTCTGCCACATCAATGTTAGCCCAAAGGTCAGCTAACTCTCTCCTCATCCTCCACCTTAACCTAAGAAGCATCAACAATAAGCTTCATAACCTACATAGCATGCTAGCCACCTACCTCCCTGATATTATGTGTCTATCGGAGACATGACTGAAACCAGCCACCAAAGATGAAGAAATTCTCCCACCAGGATACAATATCCTAAGGGTCGATCATGTAAAAAAAAAGGGAGGGGGAATAGCTGTTATGTATAGAAGCTCACTCAATGTCATAATGCATCCTAACCAACCCCCTAAGGTCACTAATGCAGAGACAATCACCTTAAAACTATGCTTAAATAACCAAAAAAGTATCAATCTTTTAGTAATATATATCCCCCCTGGGAACAACCTAGAAACTATGGAACAAATACTAAGCTGGCTAGACGCTAACTACCCTCAAGAAACCATTGTTCTGGGCGATGTCAACATCGACTGAACCCAATGTTCGGCACAGAACAATCCTATGACTATTAACCTACACGGCTTTTCCCAGAATATAAACTCTACAACTAGAATAGGAAATGCCCCCCAAAAAGAGAGTATACTTGACTGGATTCTTACTAATGCCCATACGCATAAATATACCACTGGGACCCTTCCTAATGATCTTAGTGACCATCTTATCATTTTCATTATTAAACATAAATTTATCACCATAAACCAACCCATCCATAGACTATTAAGAAACAAGAAGAAATTCGAACCTATGCAATTTGCTGCTGAACTCAAATCCTGTAACTGGTCTAAGTTAAAAACTCTATCCCTTGACGAGAGTGTGACATTCTTTAATGACACATTCCTAAACATTCTGGACAATCATGCACCTAACGACTTACTAGAACTAAGGTGGATAGCCCCCTGGCTAACCAGGGAAACTAAATCCAAAATTAAAATTAGGGACAAAGCCTGGGATACATGGAGAGCTACTAAGGCACCTCTAGAGCGTATAAAATTCCAGCAGCTTAGAAATGAAACAAAAAAAGCTAGCACACTGGACAAAAATAATTATTTTTGTCACCTCCAAGAAAAGCACCAGAACAACCCAAAGAAGTTCTGGGCAGGCTTAAATAATCTCCTCCACCCAGGGAAATCATCTACACCTACCCCTGAAACACTTATTGGTAAAAACCCAGAAGTCGTAGCCAATACCTTTAACTCCTTCTATACTGAAACGATACAAGCTTTAGCCAGTCAACTACCTCCCCCCCCCCCAACCAATACTACCGATGACACATTCCCTCCCTTTAAACTACAACATATACCCACCTCCTACATTCGAACCTTATTGAAGAAACTTAAACCAACCACCCTCTCAGCGGACCGACTTCCTGCTGAATACCTGCAAATTGCAGCAGATGCCATAGCCTACCCTATCTCCATCCTGATTAATAGAACTATCACCGAAGCCACCATCCCCTCCATTTGGAAAATTTCCTATGTCATACCACTCCATAAGGGAGGCCCTTCCACTGAACCTTCTAACTATAGACCAATAGCTATACTGTCTCCATTAGCCAAAATTATGGAACGTTGTGTCCATAAGCAATTTCTTCGCTACCTCACCCTAAATAAACTTCTGACTAACTCGCAACATGGCTTTAGACCCCACCATAGTACGATTACCGCCCTCCTTTCCTTCACCGACTCAGTCAACAAAAATCATAATAACAAAAAAATATTGTCAGCTCTGTTTCTCGACCTGTCAAAAGCCTTTGACATGGTCAATCACCAGCTTCTTCTCCACACGCTTGAAACCTTACACTTTGATTATTCATCTCTCAACTGGTTCTCTGCTTATCTCTCTGGTAGGCAACAAGCAGTCCAATGGCAAAACAAGCTCTCTCACCTACTACCCAATACCATAGGAGTCCCCCAAGGCTCCATACTAGGTCCCCTTCTCTTTTCCGTGTTCATAAACGAACTTCACACAGTTATCCCTAAAGCCACCTGCATCCAATATGCGGATGATTCCACCCTTATATGCTCAGATATCTCTCTCCCTGAACTACAAGTAACAACCCAACACTGCTTTTCTACAGTAAAAAAATGTCTCTCAGGGAGGAATCTCATCCTAAATCCAAATAAAACTAAGCTACTACTATTCTTTCCTACCTCTGTCCCGACACCAAATCCCAACAATGCTACCTTCCACGTCCAATCTAATAATGGTACCATCATTGAGCCTGATACCAATACTAAACTACTAGGGGTCACCATTGATGACAAGCTCAGATTTAACATGCACATCAGCCAGACAATTAAGACCGTAAATAAGAAACTTGGATCCTTGTATAGAATCAAGAACTTTTTGTCCCCCAACGCTAAACTAACCATTGCCCGTACGCATCTCCTCTCCACACTACTGTATGCCTCTCCTGTATTTTATTTTCTCAACAAAACTGATATCAACAAACTCTCCGTGACCTATAATCACATTGCCAGATTTATAACTGGACTTCCTTATAGAACACATCATTGTCTTAACCTAAAAACACTTAACTGGTTAGAAATACCCAATCTCCTCAAACTGAACCAACTCACTGAAGCGTTTAAAATTATTAAGGAACCTGATAAAACCCCCTCACTCAATAATCTATTGACCCCCTATTCTAACCTAAGCAGTCTTCGATCCTCTAACAGACACCTTGTACAAACCATCAAATCTTATAACAAGGGGGGCGATGCTCTCATTGCCAACTCTATAGGTAAGATTTGGAACTCCCTCCCAAATAACCTTAGACTTTCTACCTCCCTTTTTCAATTAAAAAAAAATCTAACTCAATTCTTTAAGGCACAATGGCTATGTTCATGCGTAAAATCAGACTAGTCTCTTCCTGAGCGACCACTTATCCTACCACACTTTACTAATCTGGGCCTCCTGTTCCCTTGAACCTAACCATTGCTCTTCTGACCATTAATCCCCCTGTTTTTTACAGCATTATTCTTCTCTTTTTTGATTGTTCCTTCATGCTCCCTTGATATTATACTGTGGCTGTGATGATGTATTAGAGTATAATAACACTAATGCTGCTTTACTGTATGTTTGTATAACTGAGTGGACCTTAGCTGCCCAATTGTTTTTCTTATCTAACCTAAGTAAAATTTAATAATATGAATTAGCATCTGTCTTCCCAACTTATCTATGGATTTGTAATCCTACTTGTATACTGTTATGCCTGTTGAGTTTTTTTCTCTTCTGTCTCTTCATCTGTCTCTTCATTACATGTATGTATTTTGTAAACCTACTTGTATATTGTTATGTCTGTGGAGCTTTTCTCCTCGGGCCTCCGCTGAAAAAGGACATGTATCCAGTCGGACTATCCCGGTCAACAAATGTAAAATAAAATAAATAAAATAAAATAAAATAAAATGGTCTGTCAATCATGTCATCCCAGGCAGAGGACAATCTCAAGGATCATATAGAGGCAGACAATGGCAACCTCCAGCATCAAGAGGTGGCGAAGACAATGCACAGCAATACAGAAAACAAACCCAATGACTTTCCCCTTTGCATGCCAAACAAGGCTCAAGTGGCAGCACCCTTGGGAGGAAAGCTGGCATTATTTTCAAAAAATTGGCATATTGTCACAAAAGACAAATGGATCCTGGACATTATAAACAGAGGCTACAGATTTCATTTTCACACTCTTCCAAAAATGAGAGGCATGCCGAACCTGCCACACAATCAAAGGGCAGAGGCTCAAATACAAATTTCAAAGCTCATGGACATGAAAGCTATTCAAGAGGTACCTACTCACGAGCAAGGTCAAGGTTTTTATTCCAGACTATTCCTGGTACCAGGGAAGGGAACCGATTGGAGACCCATTTTGGACTTATCCATCCTAAACACATTTCTACTAGTACCAAAATTCAAGTTGCTCACCTTACAGCAGCTTCTTCCCATGCTGGGCAAGGGGTCTTGGCTGGTAACATTGGACCTCAAGGAGGCATACCTGCATGTCCCAATCAGACAAAGCTGCAGAAGATACCTCAGATTTCTTGCAGGTTCAGTCCACTATCAATTCTCTGCATTGCCCTTTGGCTTATCTACTGCACCCAGAGTATTCACGAAATGCCTGGCATTAGTAATTGCCTACTGCAGACTTCAAGGGATACAAATATACCCTTATTTGGACGACTGCCTGATCCAAGCGGATAGCAAGCACATACTTCTGGAGCATATGGCTTATGTAACAAAGTTATTGAATTCTCTGGGATACACAGTCAACAAAGAGAAATCCAGGCTAACATCATCTCAGAAAATAATTTTCCTGGGTGCCAACTTGGACACAAACACCCAGATGGCCTATCTTACGCCAGAAAAACAGGGGCAACTAACTCAGTACTTCAAGATACCAGCAAATTGTACCAGGCTAACTGCAAGGAAAATCCTGCAGGCTCTGGGATTCATGGCGTCTTGCATTCTTCTAATCCCATGTGCAAAGTTGCATATGAGGAAACTTCAATGGTACCTAAAAAACCTATGGTCTCAACACAGCCACAGTTTGGAAACAATAATACCACTAATTCCATGTTTACAAAAGAAATTTCTATGGTGGGCTTAAGCATGCCAAACAAACGCAGGTCTACCATTTAGCAAGCCTCAAGCAAATCAAGTCAGCACAACAGACGCCTCAGACTACGCCTGGGGGGCACATATGACAGACAGGTGCATTCAGGGCAAATGGTCCCAAAAGGAAAAGCACCTTCACATCAACCAAATGGAAATGCTAGCAGTGATAAATGCAATTACAGCTTTCAAGTACCTCCTGCATCCAGGGCAATTATTAATAAGAACAGACAACACCACAGTAATGTGGTACATAAACAAACAGGGAGGAACACATTCATACCCCCTGTGCAGGCTGGCCATGTCACTTTGGAACAGGGCTCTGGAATGGCAAATCGAGCTTCAAGCACAGTACGTGCCAGGTATGGAAAACACGCTGGCAGACAATCTAAGCAGAAATATGACAGACCCTCACGAATGGAAGTTGCATCCTCAATTGTTTACAAAGATAATCCAAGCCTGGGGAAGGCCAGACATAGATCTCTTTGCCTTCCACAAAAATCACCAATTGACAAAGTTCTTCTCAAGGACATTTCATCCAAAGGCCTGGAGAGTGGACGCCCTTTCTTTCAGTTGGGCAGCACGGACAGTTTACACCTTTCCACCTCTTCCTCTACTGACCAAGGTGCTTTTGAAAACAAGAGCAGACAGACCAAAGATGATACTGATTGCTCCAGACTGGCCAAGACAACACTGGTATCCACTCCTGAGGAGCCTAGCACATTTTCCTCCCTGGACCCTACCTCTAATGCCTCTCCTTCTGACTCAGCACAGCTACAAAACTCTTCACATTCAGCTGAAAACACTCAATCTGGCTGCATGGAAAATTCCTTAACACCACAACAGACCCTTCTCTCCAAGGAGGTACAGGATGTCATTTTGGAAGCCAGAAGGCCATCTACTAGAAAAGCTTACTACGCAAAATGGAAACGGTTTTGCGCTTGGAATGAGAAAAAGGATCAGGATCCTAGAAAACTGAATTTGCCTCAGATATTACAGTATCTAACTGAGCTGCTGAACAGTGGACTGTCATTCTCCTCCATTAAAATCCATGCCTCAGCCATTTCTGCAGAATACAACACTGATCCACCCTTATTCTCTCACCCACTCTTAAGACAGTTCCTCAGAGGGGCTAAGAATATAAGACCTCCAAGGAAACAACCAATCCCAGCCTGGGATCTTAATTACATACTGGAAAAATTAACATTGCCTCCCTTTGAACCAGCTGCCTCAACAGATTTGCAATATTTGTCCTGGAAAACAGCTTTCCTTCTGGCTATTACCTCAGCTCGTAGGGTCTCTGAATTACAAGCCCTCATGGCTGTGCAGCCCTTTCTCATCTTCCATCAGGACAGGGTTTCCCTACGAACCAACCCGTCATTTATGCCTAAGGTAGTATCCAGGGTAGCTTTAAATCAGGCCATACACTTACCTACCTTTTACCCCAATCCTCAAAACAAAGGGGAAAGGCTGCTTCATTCCTTAGACATCCATAGACAGCTGCGTTACTATTTGGACAGAACAAAGCCGTTCAGGAAATCAGAACAACTCTTTGTGTCCTATGCTGTAGGAGCTCAAGGGAAGCCAATTTCCAAACAGACAATTTCAGAATGGATAGGCCACTGCATACGTTTTTGTTATTCCTTTCATGGTAAATCTGTGCCTACAGGCATCCGATCCCACTCCACAAGGGCCACAGCTACCTCTACAGCCTTCCTCAGAGGAGTTCCTACCAAAGATATTTTGGAGGCAGCCACTTGGAGTTCGGTGCATACCTTCACTAAACACTACCACCTACCTTTATACTCCAAAACAAGAGCAGGCTTTGCCACTGCTGTGTTGCAAGGCATTCTGGCTCCTCCTAATTCCACCTAGTGCCTACCACCCTGTGCGTAGCTTTGGGATTCTACCCATCTGTAATGACTGCAGCTGTATGCACAATGAACATAGTACAGTTTTGTACCCACCATAAATGTAGATGTTCGAGTGCTAATACAGCTGCAGTCCAGGTTTCCCTCCCTCCTTCCCCTCTTGGTACAGGCCTAGTAGCTAACTCCTCCACAAACAACCTGTTTGGGTTATCCTTCTATGGTGTATTTGCTTGCAACTACTGAATTTTGATTATATTGCATTGCATGACTATACATAGATATATAAATTATGTATTGCCTTCCTTCTGGGGGCACCTGACATCTGGGGCAAGAAAGACTGAAGAAAATGGCGTCGGCCGTGTCTTGTATACCCCTGTCGCACTGACGTCAGGGAAGAAGGCGACAACAACCGACGCCGGACCAAGACTTTGGAATTCGGCCGACCGAGGACCCGCCTGACGGCAGGAGAACCCATCTGTAATGACTGCAGCTGTATTAGCACTCGAACATCTACATTTATGGTAGGTACAAAACTGTTTTTTTCTTTGCTTGGACCTTTCTACAAGGGCTCCTCTATTCCATATCCTTCCTCCTCCCAGGTTGGATAGGCTTTGGTAATCACCCCATATAGCCTAAAGGCTACTGCAGTAGTGGGAGTGATGAACATAGTAGAGTTTTGTAAATTGCAGTTACAGCTAACAGTAGCTGTTTGAATTATTCACTCCCCTAGTAGTATACAAAGTTATTGTTGGGAAATGGCTTGGAGGCTGTATCTTTTTTGTTAAGTTCAGGATGAATATGCTGCTACGTAACCTTTCAGAACTTCCTTGCCTAAAAGTTTTCCACTCAAGACTGCTGATATTCCCTTCTCAGAGCTGACTAAACAGTAGTCAGAGTGGAAGTGTGGGTCGGGGACAGAGATTTTGGAAGTTGGCCAGTTGCTCTGTTTTAGGCAAGAGACAACCAGTGTAGCAGAAAGACTACTGCAGCCCTGAGGAATTCGAACTTCTACTATTGTGGGTAAGTGCATTTTATACGATTATACTTTCCCCACCTTCACTTTCAACCAATTTGTAGTTGTTACAAGAGGAATGGTACAGTATTACCTCTTTCACTACCTTGGCCACATGTTGGCCAAAGGCCAGATTACTGTCTACATATAACCAAAAAAGGATGCTAACATTCCGTCCACAGGGAAACCAACTCATTTTCGAAATTGTAGATTGTATTTAATAATTTCTATGAAAAGATTTCAAATACAAATATCTGTTAAGTGCTTTTGTCTATTTGACTTCCTCAGAACAGAATATATTTAAAACAACAACCAACTTAAGTAACATTATAACTTCTAGTAAAAAAAAAAAAAAATAGGTTAAAATATTTAAAGGGAACTAGTCCCTTTTACAGAGCGGCTGTGGTGGTGCAGCGGTTAGCGTTGCTGCCTCACAGCAAGAGGTTCTCTGGTTCGATCCTCGGCTAGGGTGCCTTCTGTGCTGAGTCTACATGTCCTCCCTGTGGTTGAGTGGGTTTCCTCCCACATCCCAAAAGACATGCTGTAGGTGGATTGGACACTCTAAATTGGCTCTAGGCATGAGTGCGTGCATGTGTGTGCCTTCTGTGGAAGGTTGGGTGCTGGGCTGTCAACTCAACACTGTAGAACTCCACTGCCAATCATGAGCGGACAGGTGATCCGCTGTGGCAACCCCTAACTGAGAAAAGCCGAAAGAAGTAGTCCCTTTTACACATCATTAACAAATGTTGCAATATGCTTGCCATTCCCAACCCGTTATAAAAAATTATTATATTTCACAACCTAAACTTGAATATATATATATATATATAAACTGTGTACAAAATGTGAAAAATGTATAACAATATACAAATTTATACTTGCATCAAAAATTATTTACAGTTTAGCAGCCCTAAGATTTAAAGCACTTTTTAAGGAAACCGCATAATTTATACCTGATGTACATGTGAGTTTAATTTTTGCCATCTTAATTCCTTTTATTTGAGGGTATTTTCCCAGTTACCCCATCTGAATCACCTATGAACATTGTCAGTTACAAAAAAGGAAAACCTTTTAAAGTTATTACACAATAAAGAATGTTTAAATAAAGCATTATTGTTATCGCAATTTTTAATATCTCTGTCATGTTCCAAAATCCTAGCATTAAGTTGCCTTTCAGTTTTCCCAATATGAAATGCTTTGCATGAAGCACAACATGCTGCATAAACCACTTTGCTGGTCGTACCATTACATTATTCTGGCGGGGGTATATTCTTAGTGTAATAGGCAGTCTTAAAAATGAAACCTTCTAATATAAAACTGCAAGCTTTACAACCAGTAATACAAGAAAAGAAAATGAGTAAGTGTGGTAGTTACCACACTTATTTTCTTTTCTTTATATCTGGTCTCCTTCCTCATATTTCCTTCTCTCAAGAATATTCTAGATATTAAAACCTTTCCTATAAATGAAAACTGGTTTAGGGCCCAGCCTTTTTGTGCAGTCATCATATAATCAATATTAGACCAATGCCTTGTAATAGTATACTGAATATCTGCGATGTAGGTTATTCATACCTGGCATAACAAATGCTGTAATGAAACCCAATTCATCTTCTTGTCTATTTTTTTTAAATATGCCATCCTTTAAAAGAAGTTTAAAATCCATACCACTTCTAACAATGACTTCTAAATGATTTAATAAATCCATAGGGTATCCTCTATCCAGAAACAACTGAGTGGCAAAATCTAGTTCTCCTAGAAAACACTGGTCATCACTAGTCAGTGCTGAGATAGGAATAAATTGCCCTTTAACAATGTATGCTTGTTTTTAAAATGTATACAAGTATTAGAAAAGGTTGGTTTTCTATAAATCCTAGGACTGATTAACTAAGAGACATTATCTTTGTATAGAGATGCACCTAAAAAGTCAACTTCACACTGGGACAATGTATATGTAAAGGTTAAAAATGTAGTAGTGGAATTTAAATATACAGAAAACTTATTTAGAATTTAAATATCACCCTCCCATTTCATGTTCCTAGATCCCTGATAACTGGGTCAACTCTTAGAGGTGTATTATCGATTAAGTAATTAGCTTTGGGTGTCTGTTTTCCCAGAAAGATATTTTTGAAATAATGTCTGAAAATGAAATCTCATTGAGAAGAATCAGAAGAAATATTGCCTTGTGACTCCAGCTCAGAGTTCAAGAGAAAGGGATGTGGGGCACAATCTAGCCCTTCTTTTTCTGACTCAGAAAGGCTAGATTGTGCCTCACATGACTCTTCTCAGGGATCTAGCAACATATGTAGACAGTAATCTGGCCTTTGACCAATATATGGCCAAAGTAGTAAGAAAATGATTCTGTGTCACCCAACTTTTAAGTAAAGGCATGGCATCCATATCCAAGGAAGTCATAGTGCCACTTCATTCAGCCCTTATCAGACCCATCATTGAGTGTAATGTCCCTTTGGTATGTCCCCGACCAGGCATGTACAACAGTTGGAATGCCTGCAAAGGTTCTTTACCAGGAAAATCCAGGGTACACACATTGTCCTATGTAGAGTGCCTTAAAACTCTGTCTCTGTACTTTCTCTGCTACATGTTATTAAGAGGCAATCTCTGCCTGGCATACAAGGCATTCACACTTCCAGATTTGATGGACTTTTTGCTTATCTGCAAAATGAGCAGCATCAGACCCACTAGATTGAAGGATTTAAATTTCACTTATGACATAAATAAGACATATTGGCAAGGCACATGCATCTGAGAGGTCCCCATGCCTTGGAACAGGCTCCCCATCCATATGAAGCAGGGTCCATCTCTAACCCTGTTTAAGCATATCCTTGACCAATGGATGGCAAATCATAAAGTCACCCAAGACTGCCCCCATGTTTCTGTTAGAGGCAGACAGTAATTCCCAAACATATCCTTTGCATAACCTGTATAAATGTCTTAACTAACAATACTCCCTCCTAATAAACGCTCAAGATACATAGGGATGCAATTGTGTTGGATTGCATGACTAGGCTTTTAAAGTCCCTTGTGGTCGCGTAACCTAGTATATATCTGTGAACATAGGAAATGAAAGATTTGTTTAAATTGGAGGGTAGAAAGTGTTGAGAATCACAGAAAAGATATTCTGACCTTCTAAATCTGGATTCCTCTAAACCTCTGGCAATACCTCCAGTACTTTGTAATTCTAGGATGTACTTAATTCAGCCCGTGCTTCTGACGATGCCCAGACTTTTGCACCTTAAGATAGCCCGATAGGCTAAACAAAATGCCTGTGTTTCATAAATACCTGTTCAAGAATGAGTGAAATTCAGTTTGGGTAAAATTCAGTTATAGGCTAGGAAGTACACTGCTTAGTAGCAAAGAAGAAATTTGGAGATTCAGAAAAGATGAATAGAAAACACTGGGTGTGAAGAATCCTGCAACTTTTCAGCAAAAAGTTATTCAAGCTTCAGCTTTGGGACAAGAGACTGGTTTCAGTATTTTACAGGAAAAAATAAAGCAAATCTTCTTTGAGGTAATTAAAAAGACAATGCATTGAAGGAGTATATTAACTCAAATGGCAGAAGTCTGCAAAAATAGAAGTAGATTTAATTATCTGTTCAGATGAATTGATACAACTGCAAAAAAAATCAGAGGTTGAAATGAGGAAAGGACTGGTTAAGTATATGACTTCTCAAAAAGAGCTATTTCAAAAATAGTACAGTTAGAAGACAGAGTAGCCATAGAAAACCTGAGATTTTTGGCTGTAGCAGTGAAACTTGAAGGAACATTTTGTATTACGTTTATGAAAGCACAAATAAGCCATTGGGCTGGTGTTCCACAGCAGGATTTGTTAATTGAAAGGATATATTTACTTGTATGCTCCAAACTGGCCACAAGTAAGCAGCCAATAGTATTAGTAAAGGTGCTGTCATACTGGTAGAAAGAATTGATCCTGACAGAACTGTGGCAGAAAGGAGAAGTATTAAAATTTAGAAACCTCATTGTGTTTGTGGAAAATGATTTTTCAGTGTACACCAGGAAAAGAAGAGAAGCAAAGTTGTCACAGCAGTCCGGGAATGTTGAGAGGTAGGTGTATGAGGTTCAAGCTGCTGTATTCAGCTGACTTCAGAATATTTTTTTTCTGGAGGATCAAATACATTTTTGGATGTACAACAGGCAAATGGGGAAATGGTTTAGCCAGAAAGCAGAAGAGGGACTCTGTTTCTCATTCTTTTGACAATAAAGCTCATTGAAAGACTTTGCAAATGGAATCTTTTCCATTGCTACAAAGGACATTTTGGGAGAGAGAAAAAGAGTACAGGAGTTGACTAGAAGAACTGGGAGTACACTGGGTTTGTACCAAGATCTAGTATTGGGGAAATGTAGATTTATAGGTATTAGACCAGTAACACTGAAGTTAGTGATTAAAGAGGAGACTGTAAAGCATCATATGGCTTTGCAAGAAACATTGGCTGAGAATGACTGTTTTTTTTTTTTTTTTTTTTTGTAGACTGCAAGCTTGTGTGTGGACTGTAATGCATATCCCATTTTGTCATTGTTTAGGAGGACAGTAAAGGGGGGTAAACCATTTTATTAGTGTTTGTGTTAAACATTTCATGATATTAAACTGCATGTTATATTGCAAAGCAGTTTTGTATAGCGTGAAGTCGGGTGTTTTAAATGTGTATGTGGGAGGGATCTTTTCAGTGGCTGTTTGTTAAAGATGTTAAAGGTATTAAAGCAAACTAGTAGACTCCTGTCTGTTTTTGTCTGATTCAACCTTTGGGATCTGACCTGTGCACCTTTTTATGATGCTGTGGATCTGAGGCTCTGACTCCTTCCAAAGTACCTCAGATCTCATTTGCCATCTGATCCACTCATACATATTTCCAAGGGTTTTATATTTTCAAGTGGGTTAAGTGATTTTTCTTTGAAAGAACTTTTCTCTTTCTTTCCATACCTTTATTTAAGTGTTTTATAGTTAGCAATAGTTCTTGGTTCAAATAGGTGATATTCATAGATATTAGATGTTAGGTGTTAACTTCTAGCTTTAGAGTGTAGAAATCTTTAATGTGTTTTCCTTTGTGTTTACTGGTGTTGGTGTGTATTGATATAGCTGACAAATATATGCTGTAAATAACCTTTCTTAAGAGTACATTTAAGCCAGTTTTTATGAAATTGAAGTAAGTTAGAAAATGTTTTTAATCTTCTGGACACATTATAGTTTAGTTTAGTGTTGTTCCTGTAGTGCCTGACAAAAGCCAGGGGTTTAAGAAATGAACTGCCTGTGGACATAAAATGCCATCACAAGACCTGTACTCACCATATGTGTATTATTTGGGCACTTTATGAAAACACAGCAAAAAATACAGCAAAGCTTTCAGGCATAAAAAACCCTTCTTCATTGCATTACAAATTACAAGTGAAAAACATACTGATTTTATAGAGGGTCATCATCACATTACCAGCAGCCCATTGGTCATATGACATACATACAAAAATTAAAATAAAATACTTAAGAACAGGTTTTAAAGTAACAACATCATTAAGTCCTGGTGATTAATGATGTTGTTACTTTAAAACCTGTTCTTAAATATTTACAACACACTAAATTGAAGTAATATATGTATTGCAATAATATATGTTTTAATATGAATTTTTAAATAATTTTATTTTAATTTTTGTATGCATGTCATATGACCAATGGGCTGCTGGTCATGTGATGATGACCCTCTATAAAATCAGTATGTTTTTCACTTGTAATTTGTAATGCACTGAAGAAGGGTTTTTTATGCCTGAAAGCTTTGCTGTATTTTTTGCTGTGTTTTCATAAAGTGGTTTCTCCAGCTTGCGTATGTTTTTTTGACTGTTACTTCTTTGGACACGTTTTTTATCTATTATTTGGGCACTCCCATTCCAAATGTTAACTGTGACATTCCTGCCTGTTTTGGGACACAAAATAAAATTAATATTGAAAGGTCGGCTTCCCCTTCAGACAGGGTTTGCTTCTCAACCTTCCACACCTTCTACTTCTAGACCAGCTTCAGCTTACCATGGGGAAAAGATGAGGAAGAAGGTTAAGGAAAAGTACAAAGAACGAGAAAGATCTGAAGAAAAAAGGACAGAAAAGATTAGAAAAAGGTCTCTGGATTTAACAGATTCTTCAGGGATGGAACCCAAGTCTCCGAGGAAGTTGGATCCACCATTTACTTAGATCAGTCTCCCTCACTTTAAGCAAGATTTTCTCCAGTCGTACAGAAACAATGATACTCCAGACCTCCATCAGTAGCATTGTTCTCTGTCTAGTCTACCAGAAGTCTCACTGAAATTGATATCACTTGAATGATGATGACATTTTTGAGAATGCAGATTCAACTAGGGTATCTCCCAGCACCGTCCCCTTGAGCACTGCAGGTAGGGGTCCAACTATACCCCTATGTTGAAATCTCTGTTGGTGGTCTGCCACTCTGATTCAATTCCCATGGGTCTGACCCCCCCCCCCCAATGCAGTTATTTTGGAGCTGACAGTTATAGCAACTTTGACTCAGTCAGCTTCTCTTACTCCCTTTACTGCAATGATTTTTGGATTGGAATTAGTCTCTGAGCTGAAATTTCAGCACTTAACCCCAGGAGTGAAGTCTCCTCTTAAGTTGTTGGAGCTGTCTCTATCCCTTGAGGGTTCAGATCTGGATAGCTTGGGTCTGAGGTCAGCCACAGAGCTGACTTCAGTCGGGGCTGGGGTTGCTGCTTCTTTTTCAGATAGGAGGGACATTCCCTCAGCTCCTATCATGGCATTGGCTTTCAAGGTATTTGAAAAGGTTTTTGCTAGGCCAAGGAGTCAGGTGTCACCTTCGAACTTGGACCCATTCCAACCTTTTTTTTGGATCCTGCAACTCATTCCATTCATTGAGATCAACTGAGACAGCCAGTTGCATTGGAGCCTGGAGGATACTTGATGATCACGTTCCCACTCTGATATGGACCTAACTCCCAAGATTCACCCAAGACAGGGTCCTTGGAAACAAACTTGTAAACCAAAACATCTAGACTCCTCTCTCCACGGTCTGTCACAGAAGACGCAGATCTGGATGAAGGTGAAGGTTCCCCAAGAGCCTCTCTAGAAGATGTCACCTTTGGTACTGTACTAGAATGTATGAGTCATCTTAAGGGGGGGAGTGGCCCACCAAAGCCATTTCACCAGATGAATGTGTTCCCTAAGGCCTTTAATGCTGGCTCATTTGCATCCTAGGTGGTACCACCCAATGATGCCCTTATAGATCTAGTGGCTCAGTGGGCCTGGAAGGACCCTGATGTGGTCGAACCTATCCCCAAGAAACCATATAGGATTTCATTTGCCTTGAAAGGCAGAAAACACAGGAGCAAGGGTCCACCAGTAGATGCCATGGTAGTAGTGGCAGCAACTTAAAGAGCTGTCTGAGGAAAGTTCTTCTGTCAATCCCCCTAACAAGAAGTCAAGGATGTTGGACATATTCAGAAAATGGACTTGTGCTTCAGCAATCTTCAAACTCAGAGTACTGAACAATCTTGTTCACATGACACATTTTCAGAAGGACCTGACCAAAGAGATTACAAAGTCCCACTGGTAATCTACCAGTGGATGTTCGGAAAACAGTGGACTCGTAACCTGTCTACCCGTATGTCTAATGTATCCATGCATCTGCTTTCCAACACAGCTGATGGGAAAGCTAGAGCATGCAGGCACTGGCATAACCATTCATCAGCATGCTTGGATGCACCTTTGCAAACTTGCAGAATGTAAAAGACATCCATCTGTGCCACTTTTGATAATTCCACACTGTTTGGACAAAAAGTCAAAGAAATGCTTACCAGGCATGAACAAAACAGTGAAACCCTGTCTGCTGTTAGGATCTGCTTTTCCAACCTTCAGAAGACCTTTTTAGAAACCAAAGAGGTGGTAGGAAGATGTGGTTCAGAAAGTTACAGGGTTATCACGTGGGCATGCCTGGAGACAATCTCCCCCCATTGCAGAGCGGGAAGCAACTAAAATGGATGTCATTGTAGGGGCAAAGGCTGACCACACAATCAAGGGTTTTGCAATCCTTTTACTGAAAAACCCTGTCAGCGCTTCTGAAAAAGTTTCCTGATAGATGCACTCTGGAGGTAGTCAGGGGGTGCTTATCACTGCATCCAAAAGCCTGGCAAACTATTACAATAGATTCCTAGGTCCTGAGGATAATCACCAGAGGTGATTACATTCCCTTTTCATAGTTTCCAAAGGAAAAGAGACAGATTCACAACGTTTCACCCAGCCAGGTGGAAATTTCAGCAACAGAAGTCTAACAAATGCTAGAAGGAGAGTCATCCAGCATATCCCATGAGACCTATTAGAATATGGAGTCTATTCCATGTTCTTTTTAGTTCCAAAGAAGACGGAGGACCTCAGGCCCATTTTTGAAACTAAGTAATATCAATTCATAAGACAGACAAAACTCCCAGTGATCATTGTACAGTCCATATTGTCCCTTCTGAGGAAGGACTACTGGATGTGCTCTATAGATCTCCCGGACACCTGCTATCACATAAGAATAGAGGTGTGATCCAGGAAATTCCTCTGTTTTTGGCTGGGGACCAGCCATTTTCAGTTTAGAGCAATGCTATCTGGTTTGACTACAGCCCCCCTCACAAAAAGTTATCTCAGTGGTAGGAACTCCTCTCCGACTCCAAGAGATCTAGGTCTTCACATACCTAGACAGTTGGCTGCTCACCTTAGTTCTATGGATCTGGTTCAGCAGCAGGACTTCTTGCTACACCTTGTACAGAAACTGGGAATTACAGTCAGTCCAATTGTCAGCTCTTCCCCACTCGGCACATAGAGTTTATTGGATGTCACCTCCACACAGTCCTTCAAATTGCCAAGTTCCAACACACCATAGTACTTTCTCTTCATCTGGTGGCCACACAGGTCATTCAACATCCATTTCCTCAAGCAAAGTTAATCCTTGGTTTCCTAGATTTGATGGCCTCTATGATTGCGGTAGTTCCTTTGGAAAGGTACCACATAAGGGTATTCCAGTTGACTTTATCAGTTCAGTGGTCACAAAGTCTTCCCCAACCCCATACTAGATGTTCATCGTGCATACAGCTGCAGTCCTTACATATGGGTTCTCCTGCCACCAGGCGGGTCCTCGGTCGGCCGAATTCCAAAGTCTTGGTCCGGCGTCGGTTGTTGTCACCTTCTTCCCTGACGTCAGTGCGACAGGGGTATATAAGACACGGCCGACACCATTTTCTTCAGTCTTTTTTGCTGCGCGGTGCCCGAAGCAGAAGCAGTTCGCAAGTGCCGGTCGGCCAGCTCCAGAAATTACGAAAATTTGGAAACCGAAGTCTTCTTTAAAGCTAAGTGCCCCGTTGGGGAAACTTTTCTTGCCTCAGACCGATGTCAGACAAAGTTAACAATTGTATTTCTTGTGGGAAGCAAATACCGCATAAGGATTTCCATTCCCTCTGTATTCCTTGTTTAGGCCTAGACCACGACGTCTCGGGCTGTCGCTTTTGTGCTACCTTTAATAAACGCACTATTAAGCGTCGGGCAGAGTTCGCCCAGCACTTTTTTGGTAAAGCTTTTAACTGTAAAATGTCGTCGGAGACTCTGACTACCGTTTTGTCCAAAAAACGCAAGGACAAAGACCGACACGCGAGGCCTGCGGTCTCCACCGACACCACTCCAAAACCGGCTACACGTGGTCCGGTTCTCAGTGAGGCGCCTACGCAGCCCCTGACTACCTACAACGCTTCTCTGGCGGTGTTCTCTGTACCCGAGACCGCAGGTTCCTCGGCCCACACCCTGACTACAGCTACCGAAGCCACTGTGAGTGTTGAACCTCTTAATGTGGACAGATCTACTTCCACCCATGGTGTCTTCAGACCTTCTTCCTTTTCCATCAAGGCCTTTACTAAGTCTAAATCAGCCATGCACTCCCAGAGGCCTGTTGCACAGGGCCCATCTACAGGCCCCATGCCTAAAAAGCAGATGCTCAAAATGGTTGAGGATTTAATTACTCTTATCAGGGGTTCCCAACCCCCACCAGACAAGAGACCCAAAGTGGAGGAAGAATCTCCCTCTTCTGACCAGGGCTCCATTATTTCAGAACATTCTGATGAAGAGGAGCATTCATACTCCCCTTTTGAAGATTCTGATGCAGAACAGTCCATTCCTTCTGTATCCCCCCCAGAGGATTTCTCATTCGGGGAAACCTTGCATACCTTGAGGGAGCACTTCCATTGGGAAGCCAAGATTTTTCTGATTCAAAGAAAAGGCTTAGGGAATTTCTTCTACTACCTCAGCACAGGCCTCTGGCGATACCTCCTGTCTTGGACATACTTGATGATGTTTATTCGGAGGCTTGCCTTAATCCAGATTCCCTGCCTCCAGCCCCAGTCAAGCCTGATAGGTACTACAGAGTTCCTAACTCTCACCAATTTCTTTACAAAAGCCATAATGCTGACCCAGAAACCATTTCTCAGGGTCCCAAGGGAATGAAGGCCTCTACTGCTAAGAATCCATTACCTTCCGAAAGAGTGTCTAGATCCTTAGAAAGGTGGGGAAAAAAGGTATATACCTCGGCCACTCTAGCCATGAGGGCCTTAAATTGTCAGTTCCATATGCTTAAATATCAGCAGTTTCTGTTATCACAATTAAAGAATAAAATGTCACAACCTGAACAACCAGATCTGAAGGAGTTGCAGGATATGATGCATAGTGCAGAACAAGTGGGTAAGCACACCTTGCAATGTGGTTATGATGCTCTAGAGGCCTCAAGTAGAGCTGCAGTTACAGGATCAGTCATTCGTAGACATGCCTGGCTTAGGGAACAAAAAACCCTGCCTGATCATGCCAAAGCTAAATTACTAGATGCTCCTTTACAAAAGGATGTATTATTTGGTACTAATGCTGAGGAAATTCTAAGGAAAATGGAAGAAAAAGCTAAAGCTATGCAAACTGTTAAGGCTTTTCTACAGGTACAACCACCACGTTTTAGTAGAAATTGGCCTACAAAAAACTGGTCATTTCCAGCCACGGACAAGCCCCAAAGAGGTAGATAGACGCGGAAGGGGCAGAGGACAATCTCAAGGATCATCTAGAGGCAGACAGTGGCAACCTCCAGCATCAAGAGGTGGCGAAGACAATGCACAGCAATACAGAAAACAAACCCAATGACTTTCCCCTTTGCATGCCAAACAAGGCTCAAGTGGCAGCACCCTTGGGAGGAAAGCGGGCATTATTCTCAAAAAATTGGCATATTGTCACAAAAGACAAATGTATCCTGGACATTATAAAGAGAGGCTACAGATTTAATTTCCACACTCTTCCAAAAATGAGAGGCATGCCGAACCTGCCACACAATCAAAGGGCAGAGGCTCAAATACAAATTTCAAAGCTCATGGACATGAAAGCTATTCAAGAGGTACCTACTCACGAGCATGGTCAAGGTTTTTATTCCAGACTATTCCTGATACCAAGGAAGGGAACCGATTGGAGACCCATTTTGGACTTATCCATCCTAAACACATTTCTACTAGTACCAAAATTCAGGATGCTCACCTTACAGCAGCTTATTCCCGTGCTGGGCAAGGGGTCTTGGCTGGTAACATTGGACCTCAAGGAGGCATACCTGCATGTCCCAATCAGACAAAGCTGCAGAAGATACCTCAGATTTCTTGCAGGTCCAATCCACTATCAATTCTCTGCATTGCCCTTTGGCTTATCTACTGCGCCCAGAGTATTCACGAAATGCCTGGCATCAGTAATTGTCTACTGCAGTCTTCAAGGGATACAAATATACCCTTATTTGGACGACTGCCTGATCCAAGTGGACAGCAAGCACATACTTCTGGAGCATCTGGCTTATGTAACACAGTTATTGAATTCCCTGGGATACACTATCAACAAAGAGAAATCCAGGCTAACACCATCTCAGAAAATAATTTTCCTGGGTGCCAACTTGGACACAAACACCCAGATGGCCTGTCTTACGTCAGAAAAACAAGGGCAACTAACTAAGTACTTCAAGATACTAGCAAATTGTACCAGGCTAACTGCAAGGAAAATCCTGCAGGCTCTGGGATTCATGGCATCTTGCATTCTTCTAATCCCATGTGCAAAGTTGCATATGAGGAAACTTCAATGGTACCTAAAAAACCTATGGTCTCAACACAAACACAGTTTGGAAACAATAATACCACTAATTCCATGTTTACAAAAGGAATTTCTATGGTGGGCTCAAGCATGCCAAACAAACGCAGGCCTACCATTCAGCAAGCCTCAAGCAAATCAAGTCATCACAACAGACGCCTCAGACTACGCCTGGGGGGCACACATGACAGACAGGTGCATTCAGGGCAAATGGTCCCAAAAGGAAAAGCACCTTCACATCAATCAAAAGGAAATGCTAGCAGTGATAAATGCAATTACAGCTTTCAAGTACCTGCTGCATCCAGGGCAATTATTGATAAGAACAGACAACACCACAGTAATGTGGTACATAAACAAACAGGGAGGAACACATTCATACCCCCTGTGCAGGCTGGCCATGTCACTTTGGAACAGGGATCTGGAATGGCAAATCGAGCTTCAAGCACAGTACATGCCAGGTGTGGAAAACACGCTGGCAGACAATCTAAGCAGAAATCTGACAGACCCTCACGAATGGAAGTTGCATCCTCAAGTGTTTACAAAGATAATCCAAGCCTGGGGAAAGCCAGACATAGATCTCTTTGCCTCCCACAAAAATCACCAATTGACAAAGTTCTGCTCAAGGACATTTCATCCAAAGGCCTGGAGAGTGGACGCCCTTTCTTTCAGTTGGGCAGCACGGACAGTTTACGCCTTTCCACCTCTTCCTCTACTGACCAGGGTGCTTTTGAAAACAAGAGCAGACAGACCAAAGATGATACTGATTGCTCCAGACTGGCCAAGACAACACTGGTATCCACTCCTGAGGAGCCTAACACATTCTCCTCCCTGGACCCTACCTCTAATGCCTCTCCTTCTGACTCAGCACAGCTACAAAACTCTTCACAGTCAGCTGAAAACACTCAATCTGGCTGCATGGAAAATTCCTTAGCACCACAACAGACCCTTCTCTCCAAGGAGGTACAGGATGTCATTTTGGAAGCCAGAAGGCCATCTACTAGAAAAGCTTACTCCGTGAAATGGAAACGGTTTTGCGCTTGGAATGAGAAAAAGGATCAGGATCCTAGAAAACTGAATTTGCCTCAGATATTACAGTATCTAACTGAGCTGCTGAACAGTGGACTGTCATTCTCCTCCATTAAAATCCATGCCTCAGCCATTTCTGCAGAATACAACACTGATCCACCCTTATTCTCTCACCCACTCTTAAGACAGTTCCTCCAAGGGGCTAAGAATATAAGACCTCCAAGGAAACAACCAATCCCAGCCTGGGATCTTAATTACATACTGGAAAAATTAACTTTGCCTCCCTTTGAACCAGCTGCTTCAACAGATTTGCAATATTTGTCCTGGAAATCAGCTTTCCTTCTGGCTATTACCTCAGCTCGTAGGGTCTCGGAATTACAAGCCCTCATAGCTGTGCAGCCCTTTCTCATCTTCCATCAGGACAGGGTTTCCCTACAAACCAACCCGTCATTTATGCCTAAGGTAGTATCCAGGGTAGCTTTAAATCAGGCCATACACTTACCTACCTTTTACCCCAATCCTCAAAACAAAGGGAAAGGCTGCTTCATTCCTTAGACATCCATAGACAGCTGCGTTACTATTTGGACAGAACAAAGCCGTTCAGGAAATCAGAACAACTCCTTGTGTCCTATGCTGTAGGAGCTCAAGGGAAGCCAATTTCCAAACAGACAATTTCAAAATGGATAGGCCACTGCATACGTTTTTGTTGCTCCTTTCATGGTAAATCTGTGCCTACAGGCATCCGATCCCACTCCACAAGGACCACAGCTACCTCTACAGCCTTCCTCAGAGGAGTTCCTACCAAAGATATTTTGGAGGCAGCCACTTGGAGTTCGGTGCAAGCCTTCACTAAACACTACCACCTACCTTTATACTCCAAAACAAGAGCAGGCTTTGCCACTGCTGTGTTGCAGGGCATTTTGGCTCCTCCTAATTCCACCTAGTGCCTACCAAGTGCCTACCACCCTGTGCGTAGCTTTGGGATTCTACCCATATGTAAGAACTGCAGCTGTATGCACGATGAACATAGTACAGTTTTGTACCTACCATAAATGTAGATGTTCGAGTGCTAATACAGCTGCAGTCCAGGTTTCCCTCCCTCCTTCCCCACTTGGTACAGGCCTAGTGGCTAACTCCTCCACAAACAACCTGTTTGGGTTATCCTTCTATGGTGTATTTGCTTGCAACTACTGAATTTTGATTATATTGCATTGCATGACTATACATAGATATATAAATTATGTATTGCCTTCCTTCTGGGGGCACCTGACATCTGGGGCAAGAAAGACTAAAGAAAATTTCGTCGGCCGTGTCTTATATACCCCTGTCGCACTGACGTCAGGGAAGAAGGCGGCAACAACCGACGCCGGACCAAGACTTTGGAATTCGGCCGACCGAGGACCCGCCTGGCGGCAGGAGAACCCATATGTAAGGACTGCAGCTGTATTAGCACTTGAACATCTACATTTATGGTAGGTACAAAACTGTACTATTTTCCTCATGCAGGTTTGCAGAGATGATATAAAATGGTCGATAACCTCCCTGCCAGTGATGGAAGGGGTCAGACCTTTTGTCCATCAAAATCTTGGGCCACAGTAACCACAGACACCTCACTTCTGGGGTAGGGGGCATTTTTAAGGGCATGAGAGTTCAAGGTGCTTGGTCATCCCTAGAGCCCAACCTTCACACTGTTATCTTGGAGATGAGGGCGGTTCTCCTAGCAGTGTGAGCATTTCAGGACTCCCTCCCCAAGGTTATAATTTATTTTCAGGCAGGCAACATGGCAGTAGTCTGGTATATCAACAAACAGGAGGAAACCCAATCATACCAATTTTACCAGAAAGCTATGAGAGAGTGGCAGTGGGTAATATCTTCCCATCATTTTCTGATAGTGTCCAACATCCTGGAGATGTCAAATATATTAGCAGGCAAGTTGAGTAGGTCTATTCTTCTGGATCATGAGTGACTCTCAGTCAGACGGTGGCAACATAGATATTCAACCACTAGGGCCAATCTTGCTGCAAACGTTTTGCCTCACACCTAAACAACAAGTGCAGCAGTTATTGATCCCTTCAGAAAGGCAGTCACCGATGGATGCTGTAGTTCACATTTGGCCCTCAGGTTTCTTCAATGCCTTTCCTCCCTTATTAACAAAATTCATTCAGAAAACCAGAAGACGCAAGACCAGAGTGATCCTCATTGCCCTATTTTGGCCCTGACTGGTTTGGTTCCTCTTCTGTGGCCTCATTTCCTACGTACTCCATGGGTGTTGGATCTGAATCCAGACTTTGAGTCACCCTTCTGGCTTGCCTCTACTGGATGTAAAAGCCCTGAAGCTTACTGCATGGTTTGTCCAGTTCTAACAATATCCAGAGATGCCAGGTTGTCTTCTTCAGTTGTCCTTATTATTGCTGCATCTCAGAAACAGTCCACCAAAAAGATGTACCAAATCAAATAAAAAAAATTATATTTCGGCCACATCAAAGGGATTATACTCTCTGCACAACTTTTGTTAGTTTTGGACTTTTGGTCAGAGCTTTTTAAGAAAGGGTCAATTTTCTTGACTGTTAAAGTACAGATGGCTATCATCTCAAATTTTCATGTAGGGCACACTGACATTTCCATAGCCCTTTTCAGCATTTCTAAAGCCTTTCTTAAGGGCACTTTCTTACTCAATCTCTGATCAGAGAGACACTTCCTCCATGAGATGTCACTATTATGCTCCAAGCCTTGACCCAAACCCCCTTTGAGCCAGCAGCTTCAGTAGACTTGGTTTCTTTCCTGGAAAGCTGCTGTTCTTGTTGCTGTTACCTCTGCTAGATGAATTTCTGAGTTAAAAGCACTATCTTGCAAACCACCATATTTCTTTTTTCATAAAGACAGAGTAGCCTTGAAAACAAATTCATCTTTCTTCCAAAGGTGACATCTGAAGCAAATGTAAATAAGTCATTTGATTTTACCAGTCAAACAAAGGAAGTATATAGGTTCCTAGGTTGGTATTAGGCTATTTCTTCCCAGAATATTTACTTCCCTGGTCTCCTGTATAGCAGAGCGACTGACATGATCCCCGGGGTGAATTTCTCATCTCCCATCCAATCGTCAAAGTTCCTTTTGAAGAGGGCCAAAGAGGTGCTAAGCTTGACATGTATGGGCAGTCTATTCCAGAGTATGAGGAGTCTCTCGGTCAGGAACCTATCCCTCCAGCATGTTTTGTTCATTGTGAGGACCAGGTTTAGTTCCCTGGAGCGTGTGGCTCTGAGGGATTGGGATTTCTTATGCTTCACATGCTAGATGTTCATTGACAGCTCAGGTTCTATTTGCGTAGGACCAAGGATATCAGAAAGGCAGACCAGCTATTCATGTCCTTTTCCAAGTTGAAGTTGGGTAAAATTGTATCAAAATTCACCCTTACTAAAAAGCTATTGGAATGCATTTCCTTTGTTTATAATAAACTGGGCTTGTCTTTACAAGCAAAACCAAGGGCTCATTCTGCAAGAGCAATGTCCACCTGATTACTTTTGTACATCAGCAACATGGTCCACTCTCCATACCTGTGTATCCCATTATAAACTGGATGTGCAGTCCATATTGCGCTCTTCTTTTTGTTCTATCATTTTCATGATTATTCTTCCTTAATGCCACCCAGGTGTTCCTCAGCTTGAGAATCTGTCCCAAAGATGGAATCCAATATAAATAGACAACACTGGGGACAAAAGTTATGTACCTACCATTGCTGTAGATTCCTCTTGTCTCATTTTCATCTGGTTTAACATCCCTCCCTCCTTTCCCCTTCCAGTATTGTCACTGAGAGATTCTGGTGACTGGTTATAAGTCATCTGAGATTCTGTCTGTGAAATTCTGCATGCTGTAACTTCCTCTAAGTACTCACATGTCCCTTAGCATCTACATGCTTTAGTTTTTTTTTTTTTCTTGTGTCTAGATAAATAACTGGGGATATGTCAGCAAACTCTATCTGAGGTACTTTGGTGGAATGGTGGGAATTAAGGGTAACAGAGGAATCAGAGCATCAGATCCACAGCTTCATAAGAAGTCGCCAATGTTGGATCTGGTCAGATCTGACAATTCAAAGGGTGAACAGGATGAAAATGAGACAACACAGATCTGTTATGGTGGGTACATGACTTTTGTTTTTTTTTGTTTTTGTTTTTTTTTTGTTAGCTGTAAGAAATGTAGTCTTTGCACTATAACAAGATAAGAAAGGTTGGAAAGAAGTTTAAGTTAATATACTGCAGTAATCTTTGTGTGGGGTGTAAAAGTGTACTGATTATATTATATGTAGAATTAAGATACTAATTTCCCTTTTTGCAAGGGTGTACATCTAGATTAATGTCCTTGTATAAATTAGTTTTTTATAAGCAAATAGATTTGAAAAATAAAACAAAATTATGATAGGTATGTAAATGCCATTTATTGCATCTGCAAAGATATTTTTTTTCCATTAGCAAATGCTCTTAGCAAATGACAGTAAGTCTGCAGCTGAAGACAATTTTGCCAGGGGAATGACATAGATTGTGTTCTAAGTGAAATATACAAATATTCCTTTATGCATCTATAAAGTTGTTAGCTTTTTTCTTATAGCTGACTACATTTACATAGAGATGAGCTGTCTACAGATGCAAGTTATTAATCTTCATAGCTCTGAGCATTCATAACTGAGAGAAATGCAAATTTAAAGGTGCAATGGCAGCAGTTTGAAAAATAGTTTGAAATTGCAGGAAGTCAATACAAGATAGCAGCCTCCCTAACAGCCTTAATACTTTAAATTGTGCACTGTTCTATACAGTGTGTTGGTTTTATTTAAACGTAGCCCGTGCCCTTATTTTTTTTTTGGGGGGGGGGCTAAAAGTTAATGATTTCTGAAAGTTATCGCATCTGGGAGGGAATAGAGATTAGAAAGTACAAATAGTAATCAATGTAATTGGGAGTACAGTCTGTAGCATGTACTTTATTTATTCTATTTATTTTCAGTTTGATTACCGGGGAAGTCCACTGGGCCAGAACGTGCCCATTTTCAGTGGAGGCTTGGGGAGAAAAGCTCCATAAGCAATACAATAATGGTTACATAATGTTAAAGGTAAAATACAAGTATAAAAATTCATACAGTAAGGAAATGCAAATGCATAAAATGTACATCATAAAACACAGTTACCTGTAAACTGTGTTCTCTATTATCTGTTATTTCCATTCAGCACAGCATGATCATCTGTCTGTAAAATAAAGATCTCAGGTTTCTTTTGTTTTTATATTAGAAGGGGGGCAGTTTGCATGCAGATGTTTTAATTAAGTAAGGTAAAAACTTGCTTTGCAGACAACAGAAATACTGTGATATTTACAATATTTACATACTTGGAGTCAGGTGAGAGAATTGCTTATTCAGTGACTGTCAGCTTAAGTCTATTTTAGGAGAATAGAAATATTAGTTTGAGGGAAGAGTGGAGCAAGGAGTATGAAGAGGTCGTTGGAGAATTCTCTTAAATTTAGGTAGGGTGTAAGCAGGAACATTTCTGTTTGGATGACAGGTATGAGAAAAGTTGGGTCTTGAATGTTTCTGAGTCTGGTATAGTCCTAAGTGAAGGAGGGAGAGATCTGTTTGGGATGTATGGGGGAAGGATGTTTGTTAAGGCCGGGCATTTAACTGGGTAGAATATTAATTTGTGTGCGGTAGTTAATTGGAGATAGTCTAGGTGATTAGAGAGTTCTAGCCAGTTCAGTGATTGTAGGGTAAGGCATTGATGAGTAGAGGTTTTGGATTTAGTTGCAAATTTAGAGATGATATTATAGCACATTTCAAGTTTTGAGGTGTTGGAAGAAGACAGATTAGTTAGAAGAGGGGCTTCATATAGTAAAGAAGGTAGAAGGTAGGTAGTTGCCAATGTATGCCTAGAGGAGGAGAGAAAGAGGTCATTCCTATAGAGCATGCCTAACTTTTGGTGGGTATTCTTTATGTTTTGTTGAATGTGGGTATTGAATTTAAGGTGTTCATCTATGGTAATGCCAAGAAGTTTTGCAAAAAGGACCACTTCTATAGCAGTGTTGGTTTGGCTTAGGACTTTGAAAGCATTTTTGTCATAAGAGAAAGCCCTGGAGGGAGGGAAAAGTAGTATTTTAGATTTATTTGAGTTGAGAGAGAGATGGTTTTGGTGCATCCAGTTCTCAGTGGTAGAAAATGCTATTTGTGTTTTAGTCAATAGTTCAGGAAGGTTTGAGGCGGCACAAACTAAAGTTGAGTCATCAGTGTATTGGATAACTGTTGTGTCAAGGATGACAGTGTGAAGGTTATTAATGAAGATGTTGAAAAGCATGTGTCCGAGGATGGACCCCTGGGGAACTCCGGTGAGTGTTGGTAAGAAGGAGGCGGTAGAGTTCTTCCATCTAACAGCTTGAGATCTGTCTGATAGGTAACTGGAGAACCAGGATAGAGTATTAGGGGAGAGATTAAGGTTTGCGAGATGAAAGAGAAGGTGTTTGTGGGAAATGGTGTCAAATGCTTTAGAGAGATCTAGGAGTACTGTGGATACTAGTAGTCCAGAATCTCGGCCTCGATTGACTGTTTCTAGGAAGGATAGTAGGGCAGTTATGGTACTGTGGCCAGGGCGGAAGCTGTGTTGGGTGGGTGTTAGGAGTTGATTCTGGGTTAAGAAAGGCATACGTTGGTGGTGGACACATTTTTCTAGAATTTTGGATATTGGAGAGAGTAGGGCAATGGGGCGGAAATTGGAGGTATTGGTGTTTTTGCCTCCTTTGTGAAGAGGAAGAATGTATGCTGAGCTCCACAGTTTGGGTACATATAACTCTTTTAAGGATCTGTTTATTAGGATACTGATTGGGAGAGCAATACCATCAGCAGCACATTTGAGGAAGGAGGAGGGTATGTTGTCAGGGGCATTGAAGCATGGCTTTAGTTTGGATATGAGCCTTTTTATAATAATGGTTGAAACTGGTTTGAGCTGGAAATTAAGGTGACAGTTATTAGGGTTTTTGGGTGCTGAAGAATGAGAGTTGTGTGGATTGTTATTTGGGGAAGTTTTGGTTAGGTTAGCTATGGATTCTGTAAATAATGAGTTGAAATGTGAGCTCAGTTCCATGTTAGTTATACTTGGGTCAGGGCAGGGATTATTCCTAGACCCTGGATGGAGAAGGGAATTAACTGATTTCCAGAATTGTTTAGGGTTCTTATTATTGTTGGACTGAAGCTTATTGTAGTAGTTTTTTTGTCCATTGTAATTATTTTTTTTTACATGGTTGCGGAGGTGGGTGTATTGGAGCAAGGTAGTAGGCATTTTATTTTTCTGGTAAAGTTTCCAGGATTTGTCCCTGTGGTGCATGATTTGTTTTGTTTCTTTGGACAGCCAAGGAGCAGAATTAGCTTTGACTCATTTGTTTCTTAGAGGGGCTAGGGAGTTAAGAGTATTACGAAGACAGAGTTGAAAATTTCTACAGCTGTGTCTAGGGGAAGAGTATTTAGGATTTGCCAATTAATTTGTTTAAGAATGTTCGAAAAAGTTGTGGGGTTGAAGTTGCTAAGATTGCAAGTGGGAATGTAATGGTGTTGATATTGGGTGGAGTTAGCTGAGCGATGAATGAAAGCAGGGAGATGGTCACTAAAGGTGTTTGGGATAGTGCTAGAGTGAATTATTTTGTTTGGATGGGAGACTAGGATCCAGTCTATGATGGATCCTGGGGGGTGAATTTTGTTAGGACGGGTGGTTGAGTATATTACTTGGGTGAAGTTGTAGAGGTTAATGGAAAGGGAGGGAGAAGGTGTGTTGATTTTATTCCAATCAATATTAACGTCACCTAGAATGTAGGTTTCATATTTTATTTCAGTAA
Organism: Protopterus annectens; assembly: GCF_019279795.1. NCBI lineage: Eukaryota > Metazoa > Chordata > Ceratodontiformes > Protopteridae > Protopterus > Protopterus annectens. The sequence goes on from NC_056725.1 coordinate 620,231,636, forward strand.
AGGCCCAATAAAGAATATTTTCAAGGGTAGAGATGTTGTCGTCTGGGGAGATATATAGGGAAGTAATACAGATATTCTTATGTTTATTCAATCATAGGAGACTTGCTGTTAGTTCAGTATTTTTAAATTGTGGAGTTGGGATTTGAAGAGGGATTAAGGAAAGAAGGTTAGAGTAGATTAGAGCAGAGCCGCCACCTTTTTTATTTAATCGGTCATTTCTGTGGATATGGAAACCATGAGGTAAGATTTCAGAGTCTGCAGTATGGGGTTTTAGCCAGGTTTCGGAGATGGCTAAGATGTCAGGTTGGCTGTGGTTGATCCAAGCTTGTACTTGGTGAACTTTGTTATTAAGGCTCTGGGCATTGATAGTGAAGAACTTGAGTGTTGTGAGAGAAGGCAGTGGAAGAAGGGGAAGGGGGGAAAGGGTTATATGTAGTGGGAGAAGTAGGGGGTGGGGAGAAGGAGTTGTTTATAATGAGACAGGGGCTGGGGTTGGGATGGATATCTCCAGATAAGGCTAGGACATTACAGGAAATACATTTTAGCCTTTTGGGTTTGTATAATAGGAAGTTGTTTGGGGCTAGCAGTAGTTTATGAGTAAACGTTTTTGTTGTGGTGGAGAGGTGTTTGGGCTAGAATAGGTACAGTAGGTTAGGTGGAATAAGAGAAGAGGCTATAGAGTGGAAGTGAGTGCATAAAAGTGGTTGCAGGTGAGTGTAAGGGATAGTTTGAGTAGAAGGTAGGCATGGGGGTGCTTTGGAAGAGTAAGAAGTAACGTAATAAAGAGGAATTAGTAGTACAAGAAGGGAGCAAGGGACCCGGACAGTATAGAGAATTGAGGAGGGCATGTTTAGAATGGGGGATATTGAAGGGAGTATTATAGTGGAAGTGAACTGGCTTATAGAGTAGGCGAGGTATGGAAGTAGATGGGGTTGTATTCATTTACAAGGAGGAGATGTAAACTGGAGAATGTGCTAGCTAAGCACACTATTTCTAATAAAGAACATGCTTTTAAATTTATTATCATTGATCAAGCCAAGTATGACAGTAGGGGTGGCCCTAGACCACTCAAACTTGAAGAACTTGAATTAGCCTGGCAAGTGAGGTTGAATGCCTACAATTTTCCTGGGTTGAAAGGCTCATGCTCAATTAGTAGCATTCTCAAACTAAAGGGCTTGCAGAGATGAGTCACATTTTGTTAAAAACATATATTATTTCTGTCAATGGTTGGGTTATACAAAATAACTTTTAATGTTTTTACCTTTGTGTATTGTGGTCACTGCCGTAGACATGTTTACATACTTTAATGTGTTTATATATTTTAATGTTGTTTTATTACTGGTTATCAGCAGTTGTCACTTTATTTTAAAGTGCATTTGCTTAAGTAGAACAAAGTGATGCAATTGGTGAATGCTGATCACCTGTCTTACTTTTTTATTGCTGTAACTGTTTCTGAAGAAGTTTGCTATCAGGCTGACGAAAAGCACTTTAAACAGTGGAATAAATAGTGTTATTTGACTCTTCTCGGACTGTGTTGCTGTTTTTTCGAACCTGTCTTTGGATTTATTTCGTTTTTTGCCTTGTTTTTGTTCCTACTTTGTCATGGGAACTGGTTTGCGATCCAGCAACAGTCCATTTGATCCATGTGATACTCAGGAGGTCTTTAGACCCAACATCATTGCTGCTGGAGACTTATTGGATTCCCAACAGGGTCAGGTCCCCAACAGCGGTTTGGACTCTCTACAGTAAAATTGATTCTATTTTTTCACGACTGGAGCAGTTAGATGCTGATCAACGTGAACTTTGTCAATCCCTTCCTGCAGTTATCGTAGCATCACAGCAACAGCCTGTTTTAAAATATCAGCCGTTCAGACGTCAGGACGGCTACACAAGTTGAGGTGTCGAGCAGAATCGTTTCACCAGCCTCAAATAATTTACCTGATAATTTTACAGGTTCTAACTCGAAGCAACCAAATAAAACCCAGGACGTGAGCGAGACTGTTGTACCGAGTAATACAGAGGTTACCAATGCTCACTTACCAGCCGCTTTGTCTACCCCGTTTCTGCCTACTGTTAACTTGCATCCGAACATTCATTCAGCGGTTCCAAGCAGTAAAAATTTACCGGGGTTTCTGATTCGAGGTCACTCTGCCAATATTTCATCTACTTCATCCTCGGGCCAACACGGGGCAGCTGTACTGAATGAATATGAAGGCAACACCGGTAGTCCGCCTTTAGCAGCGTGGCTGGCTAATGGATTTTTTTTATCAAGTGAATACAACATTGACAACTTTCATAAACAACCTGAGCAAGGTAATTAGTTTCTGACAATGTTATTGAAAAATTTAAATCATTCGATGTATGTCTTGTTAAATTGAGGAAGTTACAACTGGAGATTTCATACTTTCGTGAATGCCTTACTCGGAAAGTAGTCCCGAAAGGTTTAAGGCATTCTTCCTACCCTACAGGGTTGAAGGCTGGTTCTGTTTTCTATTGAATTGGTCAGGTTATTTGACCGCCAGGGGCTTGAGCTGCTTGAAATTATGGTGAAACACTACAGTTTATGGGTAGAGGAGCTATCCCTGTTTGTGACTGAATTAGATAAAAGTATACAATCAGATTTGGAGTTTGTGAGATACAAGTATGAGTATGATCGGGTCTTCACCAGTATCGACCAGTACATGCTTAAATTAAAGTCTAATAAGCTTAAAAAACTGGAAAGGGACTGTAAAGCGTGCCATTTAGGTAGTGCATACCCGGATCCTTCACCGGCTCAAGTCTGGAGAAAAGGTAACGCTCTTTGAGGCCAATCTCATAATTCTGGCGTTAATTTTAACGCCACTGCTAATGAGAATGATAACGTGAATGATGTTTTTAACTGTAGTGACAATAGGATCAGTCCTAATCTACATGCTAATCACAGCTCCACTAGTATCTTGAATGACCCAGTTAAATCCAGGGGGGTCCCTTGGAGTGAGAGGCTTCAGAGTGGCCATCCTGGCCAAAACAACTCTCAGCAGCAGGAGAATTTTCGGCAGGACCCCCTATTCAGGGGCCAGGTCCAAACAGAGGAACTGTCAACAGACCCAATCCAAGGGCAAGCAGAAATTCAACAAAAACAAGACCTAATTGCCCGTGACCAGTCTGATTTACCATCTTTTCTACCTCTTTCAAATGATGTTGCTCCTGGCTGCCTTCAGGAAATTGTATCGCATGACAATCAGGCTTCTCATTATGACTGCCATACAATTACTGTCAACCAAATTGGTCACAACATCCGGAGATTATCTTGAATAAATCAGGGGACTTTAAGCTCTATAATTTCACTGCTATAGAGTTTAGCACGGACATTGTTGACTTTCTGTCTAAAGGTTTGACCTTTGTTCCTTCTCAGTCATTGAACGTAGTAAACACTATTGTGGACATTAAAACATACACTAGGAAGTTGAATTTTAACTTAATTATGGGTGACATATTGAATCATGGTAACCCTGACAATTTCTACATTCCTAGTATGTATAATCCCCCATTGCACCCTGTATTGGACTTGTTTGAGAAGCTTTGTGAATTGGATATTAGGCATGCCATAAAGGTCGGATTTAAACATAGAGCTGTTAACAACACTAATAGGGATGAATGTGAATATTTACAATTCATTAAGTCACAAGGACTGCATTTTTGTAAACCTGACAAAAGTGGAGGGCTGGTTCTATTTAATAATTTAGACCATCAGCAACGTATGAATGCATTGCTGAATACCGATGCACACACTACTAGTTCACATTCAGAGGTAAATAAGGCTTATAGTTCAATCAAGAACTGTAAAGAAGACTTATTTATTGAAGGTAGAATCGACCAGAAGATCTATAATTACTTGACAATGTGGTACCCTAGATATCCACGTATATTTGGCATCCCCAAGATCCATAAGTGTATTGAGAATCCTCCTTTGAGACCACTAGTGGATAGCAGAGGTTCACCAACATACTCGTGTGCTAAAGTGGTAAATGCCATTTTACAAAAGTTCTTATGCCATGAGACCCAAATATGTAAAGATTCATGATCATTCTTGAAAAATATCGAGGCCTTAGATTTCAACGTGAACTTTAAATGTTAAGTTGTCAATCTCGCCTTCATTCTTGCTTGATGGGTTCGGAGCCGATCCTCGGCTCCGACTCGGCACTTTGCTAAGCTCGAGAGTCACTTTTACCAGCTCGAGGCAGCCCCATATCCCATGATGCAAGGTGGTAAGTACCCAGATCTCGTTTGCCGCTTCGCTGATGAGGTCCTCCTTTTACCAGCTCATGGTAAGTGTTTAAATTAAACTGCTTTAGCCCCTTTTAGACTAATTTTTCTTGGAAATCTATCATTTTTTTGTTAATTGTAAGCCCCCTTTTGACTAAAATTATCCTTCCTCTTAATTTTTTTAGTCAGGCCTTCCTTCCCTCCCATCCCCCCCCCCTGTCAGGGTGTGTGTGTGTGTGAGGTTTTTGCTGTTTATACTTTAGTTTTAATTGTTTGTTTGGGACTGTGTGTGTACTGTTTCTGTATCCACTATGTCCAAAGAGCAGAGGGTCTCAGGCTTTAAGAAGTGTGACTCGTGCTGTCAGAAGATGTCTCTGACAGACGGTCACACTTCTTGTTTATACTGCCTGTGACCTCTCCACCTGCAGGACTCCTGTGCAATATGTCATTCTTTTAGCCAGAGAGTCCTGCAGGAAAGGAGAAACAAACTGATTTTAAGGGGACTCCTTAAACCGGAGGGCTCCCCGGCCAAATCGGCTCCGGGAAAGCCTTCCAAGTCTAAGGCCCAGGCTTCTGTACCAAAGCCTTCGGCCTTGGCTCCGACTTTGTCGGAGTCAAGATCGGCTCCGGCTGGAGCCGATCCGACATTGGCTAAAACTTCGGCACCGATGGCTATTGGTGCCGATACTTCCATGGTCACTTTGGTGTCGGTTCCGAGTACTGGCTCCGACCACCATGTGGCCCAGGCTTCGGTGTCGGCGCCGACCGGCTCCGACACCGCTATTTCGATGCCTGCATCGGCTCCGGCTGGAGCCGATGCGTCTAGATCTTCTCTCGGAGCCGAAAAGTTATCGGCTCCGACTGGATCAGTGGCTTTGTCGGCTCCGATGGTTCCTTCGAGGAAGAGGTCCAGGTCCCCCTCTTTGGAACCGATTCTGTCGGCTCCGGCCTCACCTCTTCTTTCGGAACGGAGCCATCGGAGCCGATCATCTAGGTCGTCCAGGTTATCTGACCATGATTTAGAGAGGGTGGTAAGTAGATTATTAAAATCACAGGCACTGGCCCAGATGCTTCATAGTCCGTCTCAACAGACGACTATTAGTCCACACCCTCTTCAAGTTCCTCCTTCGACTCTACCCCAGAGTTTGGAGCTGGAGTCTACGGGGATAGTTACGGCTATGGCTGAGGGGCAGACAGACACCCCCACTTCTGCACCCTCGGCATCTACTCTTATCTCCTCCTCGAGACCTTCCTTGGAGGGATTCGGTGGTCGGGCTTCCCTGGTCTCCTCCGATCGGGTGAGTGGCATTGGACCCTTGTCCGACCCCGCTCTTCCCCTTGGAGCTTCGGCCTTGGTGAGCTCGGCTCCGACATCTGCCTCGGAGCCTTCCCTTTCGGTGGGCCCCGGAGTCCCAGTTTCTTCGGAACGGGTTCTCTCGGATCTCCCTGGGAGGGGGGCCTTCGAGGTGATGAAGAATGTACTGGCGACTGGGCTCAGTCAGCAGTCTATTCCCTTAGCTCCTCCCTCTACAGTGTCTGTCGATATCTCTTCCATCTCTCTTGCTCCCGGACCTAGAGATCCACCGTCTCAGGTTTCCCCATTGGGAAGAACCCCCTCTTCCGAGGATTCTCCTTACCAGTCAGGAGATCCTCCGCGCAAGAGGACTTGTAAGAGGAAACACCTGGACTCCCCTGAGTCTACCACTTCAGATACCGACTTAGATGAGTCGGAGGGATCCCCAAGATCCCCCTCTGAGGATGTCTCCTTTTCAGACATCCTAGAACTCCTAAAACAGAGGGGAAACTGGCCCTCCATAAATCCCTCCGAGGATGAGTCGGTATACCTAGAGGCGTTTGGATCTCGACCCTCCACCTCCTGGGTGTCTCCACCTTTCGAGCCCCTTATGGAGGTTATTGCTCGAAAGGCTTGGGTTGCTCCGGATTCTGTCGAGCCAGTTCCTAGGAGGCCGTCTAAATTTATTACAGCCCCTTCTGAAAAGCAATTCCTTACAAAAGGTGTCCCTGTTGATGCCATGGTGGTGGCGGCCGCCACTAAGAAGGAACTTGCAGATCCTTCCGTACCAGTCCATCCTCCTAATAAGGATTCTAGGACCATGGATAGGTATGGTAAGTGGATGTTTTCCTCAGCGACCTTTGCCATGCGTTCGCTGAACTATTTATGTCACTTCACCAGACTCCAAAGGGACATCCTTAAAGAACTAGGTGAAGTAGTGCAGGATCCTACGGCTGCAGGGGCTCAAGAAAAGATTGCTTCTCAGCTAGGAATCCTTAATTCTATAGCTAACTCCTCCATGCGACTGATCTCGTATGCAGCAGATGGAGCGAGTAGAGCCGCGGGTACAGGTGTGGCTCTTAGACGTCAATCCTGGATGCGGCTCTGTAATTTTGCAGATCCCTTTAAGGCGTCCTTCATGAATTCTCCCTTTGATGGGTCAGCATTGTTTGGCCCTCAAGTGAAGGATACATTGACCAGGTGTGAGCAGGACGGCAAGACTCTTTCTGCCGTAGGGGTCCGTTTTTCTACCCCCTCTAGACCTTACCCCAAAGGTCAGAAGGGCGGAAAAATGTGGTTCCGTAAATCCCAGGGAGTCACGCCGGACGCACGTGGTCAGTTTACCCCTAGAGGCAGAGGGGGTAATAATAACAGATGCCGCTCTAGAGGCAGAGGGGGTCCACAAAACCAGGGAAGCAGAGAGCCTCTCTCTGACAAGCCCTTCCAGCATCCCTGAGATGTTGCCCGACTGTCCATCCTTGGAGGCAGTCGGGGGAAGACTATCGCTGTACCCAGAAGCCTGGCATTCCCTCTCTCAAGACAGATGGGTACAGTCGATCATATCCGAGAGTTACAAGATTCCTTTCGAGGAAAGTCCTTTCACTCACAAAAATTCCCTTCCAGATGTGCCACCCGGTCTAAGGGAAATTGCAGAGTTAGAAGTATCAAAGCTTCTACAAAAAAGGGCCATTCAGCCAGTTACAACAGACCATTCAGAGCCCGGAATCTACTCAAGATTCTTTTTGGTCCCCAAAAAGACGGGAGACTGGAGACCAATATTGGATCTCAGCAGACTCAACAAGTCTGTGAGAAAGACAAGATTTCGAATGGTCACACTTCAATCAATTTTGCCCTTCCTAGAAAAGGACAAGTGGATGTGCTCAATAGATCTTCAGGACGCGTACTATCACATAAAAATTCACAGACGCTCCAGAAGGTTTCTCCGCTTTCGGCTGGGGTCCAGTCATTTTCAATTCAGAGCCCTGCCCTTTGGTCTCACTACAGCCCCCAGAGTGTTCACCAAATGTATGGCAGTGGTCACGGCTCACCTGAGACGTCAAGGATTCCAGGTGTTTCCGTATCTCGACGACTGGCTCCTTTCAGCCACCACCAGGCATCAACTTCTTCAAGCCAGGGATTACACCCTAAATCTCTGCACTCAATTAGGAATTTCGATCAACTACGAAAAATCCTCCTTATTGCCCTGCCAGTCTATTACTTTCATAGGCGCAAACTTAAACACTGTTCGGATGTCAGCAACCCTCACAGACCAAAGAATCTCAGATATCCAAAGTCACGTGAGGATCATCCTTGCCAGCAAAAAGGTGCAAGCCAGAATGGTTCTGAAGGTGTTGGGCCTCATGGCTGCGGCTATTACCCTTCTTCCCCTGGCCCGCTTCTACATGCGTCTTCTTCAATGGATGTTGTTCACCCAATGGTCTTACCAACAACTTCCCATGCGTCACCAAACCCTGGTGACACAAATTTGCAAGAATCATCTATCATGGTGGATTTCTTCTCCCCAGATTCATCAAGGCAGACCCTTTGTATCCCCGGCCCCGGTAGCCACAGTCACTACGGATGCCTCCCTGATCGGGTGGGGGGGTCATTATCAGGGCAGGATGGTTCATGGGACGTGGCAACCGTTCGAATACCACCTGCACATAAATGTCCTAGAGATGAGAGCAGTGCTTTTAACGTTGCAAGCCCTCAACGACTTTCTTCCCTTGGGAACAATTGCAGTTCACACAGACAACATGTCTGTAGTATGGTATATTAACAAACAGGGCGGAACCAAGTCCTACCCCTTGTGTCGAGAAGCTCTCAGACTTTGGCAATGGGCGATCTCCTCTCATCGGTTTCTGGTAGCAACGCATATCCCTGGGAAAACCAACATTCTAGCGGACAGATTGAGCAGAGCTATTCTCATGCCTCATGAGTGGTCTCTCAAACAATCTATAGTGGAGGAGATTTTTCTAGAATGGGGCCGCCCATGTTGCGATCTTTTTGCTACTCCCCAAAACAGCAAATGCCCAGACTTCTTTTCTCTCTTCCCACTGCCAGGCCATCCCCCCAGAGACGCTCTAACCCAGGATTGGCCCCAGGGACTTCTTTATGCCTTTCCTCCCTTCCCGTTGATTCCACAAGTACTCCAGAAAGCCACCGTTTTGAGAGCCAAAATGATTCTCATTGCTCCCTATTGGCCTCGACAAATTTGGTTTCCGTTCCTCCATCGTCACCTTTTGGTGCAGCCGTGGCATCTGGACCCAGTGCCAGACCTTCTGATTCACCAATCGGGTCAGCTGCATCGGTCTATTCCTTCTCTCAACCTCACAGCGTGGTTGCTCCACTTCCTTCCTTAGCCAGGCTTCCTATGATCTCTAATCCTGTTAGGGATATCATAGTGGCTTCCCTTAAATCCTCTACTAGAAGGATTTATACCAGCAAGTGGAAACGCTTCTCTTGTTGGGCAAAAGCTGAAAATATAGATCCTTTTACTGCCCCTGTTCAAGCAGTTTTGGATTTCTTAGAGGAAATCTTTCACTCGGGCTCTTCATCTTCCACGGTCAAAGTTCAGTTGGCTGCTATCTCGAACTTTCATGTCGGGTTTGCAGATCACAACATTATGTCCCACAGGCTTTGTAGAGCCTTTCTAAAATGAATTTTTCTCCTGAAACCTCCAGTCAGGAGTCCTCCTCCTCAATGGGACCTAAATCTAGTGCTGACATCCTTAATTCTTCCTCCCTTCGAGCCAGCTGTTTCATGTTCCCTGAAATTTCTTTCATGGAAAACACTCTTCCTTGTTGCTATTACCTCGGCAAGGAGAGTGTCAGAACTTCATGCTCTCTCTCTGTTCGTCCCCCTTATTTGGTCTTCCACAAAGACAGGGTATCCTTGAGAACTAATCCAACCTTTTTGCCTAAGGTGGCCTCGAAAAATAATTTGAACCAATCTATTGACCTCCCTGTATTTTTCCCTAATTACTCAAACAGATCGGAACAAAAATTACATTATCTTGATGTTCACCGCCAACTCAGATATTATTTGGACAGAACAAAACAATTCAGGAAATCCGATCAGCTCTTTCTTTCTTATGCTGATAACAAGAAAGGCCTTCCTGTCTCCAAAGTGACCTTATCTAGATGGCTTTCTTCCATCATCTCCAAAATCTGTCAGCTCAGGGGAAAACAGCTGTGCTCAAAACCTAAAGCGCATTCAACCAGAAGCTTAGCCACTTCCACAGCTTTTCAGGCTAGACTTAGATTAGACACTATTTGTGCAGCAGCCACTTGGGCCACTCCTCATACCTTTGTTTCTCATTACAAATTGGATTTGGCCTCCAGGGATAGAGACAGTTTTGGCTCTACAGTTCTCAAGAGTCTGTTCCATTGAGCCACCCAGGATACAGGTGCTAGGGACGCGGTCCCATCAAGCAAGAATGAAGGCGAGATTGACAACTTAACATTGAGAAGTTATGTACCTACCATAACGTTCCATGTTAGTTGTCTTCTCTCGCCTTCTTTCTTGCGACCCTCCCTCCTGCCCCCTGGCCTGGACAGACCTTTTTCTCCCTATATGGAAGAATGCTTCTTAAGACTAGCTAGTTCTGGTCTACCTTATAGCCCATCCTTCAGGCTTTTTGCCTTTCTTTCCTTCTGGGAAGTTTTTTGTGCTAGGTGTTATTGCCTATAGGTAACAAACGAGATCTGGGTACTTACCGCCTTGCATCATGGGATATGGGGCTGCCTCAAGCTGGTAAAAGTGACTCTCGAGCTTAGCAAAGTGCCGAGTCGGAGCCGAGGATCGGCTCCGAACCCATCAAGCAAGAAAGAAGGCGAGAGAAGACAACTAACATGGAACGTTATGGTAGGTACATAACTTCTCATTTTCTCACTATTGATGTGAGAGACCTCTACACTTGTATCCCCCACGAGGTAGCTATAGAATGGTTAGCACTTATGTTAAAGAAACACAATGCTACAGCCGCGGAAATTAGTTTGGTCGTGGAACTTATTGATCTGGTACTCTCTAACAATTATTTTATGTTCTAAGACCATTTTTTTCTGCAAAAAGTAGGGGTAACAATGGGGTCACCGTGCGGAGCTAGTGTCGCAAATCTGGTCATGGCTTACTGGGAATCGGAATACGTGTTTAACAACAATACATGTTGTGACTCTCTTGTTTTCTATACGAGATACCTGGACGACATCTTCATCCTCATCAATGGAGATGAGCGAGATAGTGAGTATGTGCTGGAATATTTCAACAGCACTACGCATTTCCTGGAGCACATCCACTCATGCATGAATCGTGCCATCCCATATAGAACCAAAATGCTCTCATCCAAAAAAAGGAAGCCAATCTGGTGGTCCCCTGCCATAAACAAACTTTACAACAAAAGGAAGAAACTTTTGCAGAAAAGAGGAAAATCCCAGGATGCAAAAAACTCCCTTACTAGCCTCATTAAGAAACTGAGATGCCTCATAAAATCCTCCAAAGCTAGTTACGAAAATAAAATTGCCAAAGATTCCAAAGACAACCACAAAGCATTCTATAACTATGTCAAGAATCTAAATGGCAATGCTCAGATCTGCTCTGAGCTAAAACAGAATGGCATTAAATATACTGATCCGAAGGATGTTGCCAATATCCTGGCAGATCGATTCAGTGCCAACTTCACGCCCCTCTCACCCCTAAATGGCCCATCTCAATACCGGAAGATTGCCAAATTCCAGTAATAACGGCCACACAGGTACAAAACGCACTCTCTAAAGCCAAGAATACAGCATCCATGGGACCAGATGACATCCCGGGCTGTGTACTACATGAACTACAATATGAACTGGCACCTCACCTAAGTGTCATGTTTAATCATAGCCTCACCTCAGGTTTCATGCCCACTGAGTGGCAGAGCTACAGTTATCCCAATCCACAAGGGGATCCACCTTGGATCCCGGAAACTACCGTCCCATCAGTCTGACAAGCCTTATCTGCAAGGCCATGGAGCGTATTATCATAGAACTTATAAACAAAGACATTGACAACCTTCAAACACTGGACCCCACCCAGTTTGGGTTTGTGAAGGGCCGATCTTGTCTCCTGAACCTGATTGACTTCTTTGAATCAGTCTCCAGAGCCATGGACAAGGGTAAGGTGGTCCACACAGCCTATCTAGACCTTGCCAAGGCCTTTGACACCATCCCCCACTCTGGAATCATAGATAAATTTACTAAGTTGGGCATTAATCCCTATGTCACCCAATGGGTTGCTAAATGGCTTACTGATAGAACCCACACTGTAAAAGTAGTCGACTCCAAATCCAGCTCCAGACAAGTGACAAGTGGAGTACCTCAGGGTTCAGTCCTGGGGCCGCTCTTGTTTGGCATCTACTTCTCTGAAGTACAGGTCAACACTAAGGGGCTCTGGCTAACAAAGTTTTCAGATGACTGCAAACTGGGAGCCATTATTGAATCCCCAAATGATGTGGATACTCTACAAAAGGGCCTTACAGAAACAGATGCTTGGTGCCCGAGCCATGGGCTCAAGCTCAATGCCAAGAAATGTATTGTTATCCCCTTTGGGAAAAAACATGTATCCATGAATTACCATATAGGTGGCAGTACACTAAACACAGAAAGTGTGATGAGACTTGGGGACACAGGTGGACAGTGGTCCCACCTTCGATAACCACATCGCCACAACAGTCAGGAAATCCTTCTATGTGGCACACCTCATCACGAAGGGCTTTTCATCCAGAAAAAAGGAGGTCATTGTCCCACTGTACTCATCCCTCATTAGACCCATTATAGAATACAACGCCCCATTTGGTATGTACCTCTCAAGACATCTGCAACAACTGGAAAGGCCTCAGAAATACCTCACTAAAAGAATCACAGGCCTAAAGCAGATGCCCTACGCTGACCGCCTTAAAAACTCCAGCTATACTCTGTCGCATATCGTCTACTCAGAGGCGATCTCTGCTTAACATACAAGGCCATGTCAAACCCAGAACTGTTGGATATGCTACACTTAAAGAAATCCCAATCCCTCAGAGCTACACGCTCCAGGGATCTAAACCTTGTCATCACAATAAACAAAACATGCTGGAGGGATAGGTTCCTGACCCAGAGACTCCCCAGACTCTGGAATAGATTGCCCATACATGTCAAGCAGAGTGCCTCTTTGGACCTCTTCAAGAGGAACCTTGACGATTGGATGGGAGAAAGGAAATTCACCCCAGGGATCACGTCAGTCGCCCTGCTAGACATGTGTCCAGGAAAGTAAATAATGTGGGAAGAAATTGTTATGGCTAGGCTTGTATAGGCCCTAGGGCTGATAGCCTAGTACCAACCTATGAACCTACAATTCACTTCTACATTTAACACTGATACTATAGCGTACCTAGATATTTGCCTAGTGAAAAATTACACTATTGATAGTTATGTAGCAAGGATATTTAGAAAAAACACGTATTCCAATACGTTCTTCCATTTCACCAGTAGCCATCCCTTTCACCAAAAGAGGTCCGTCATTACGGGCCAGTTAGCGAGGGCCTCTAGAATGACCAGTTTGGACAAAGACTTTTCTGATGAATGTGCTGTTTTAAAAAGAATGTTTTTGCACCGTGGATACCCAGAGCCCCTCTTGGATGCCCTTATCCAAGAGGTTACAACTAAGAGATTGGATAAGGGTATACATTCCTTTACTTAGTGCTAAACCCCTACTGACACCATCTAATATGCACAATGTAGTGGAAGAATATTCAGACACCACTAGTAGAGCATTGGTTAGTGAGGACAAGAATGTCACATTGTCCTTCATCACTACATTCAGTTCACATAGTTACTCATGTTTGGACATATTACAGAAAAAATGGGACCTGTTTAAGATGTACCCTAACATTTACATTAAAGTAGGTGAGACCCCTAGAGTGACATTTAGAAGAGGGAAGAACCTTAAAACTCTCTTAGAACAGCAATACACTCCAGTAGTATGGAATACTGGGATGAATACTTGTCTAAATTGCAACTGTTGTAAACTTGTAGAAGTCACTAATTCGTTTAAGGTTAACGGTACAACTTATAAATTGAAAGGCAGGTTCAACTGTAATTCGTCTTTTGTAGTTTACTTGTCTAGGTGTACATTCTTTCCTGCTTTCTATATAGGAAAGATGGAGCGGAGTCTCCGTCACAGAATTTATGAACACCAGTATGCTATGAATAAATGTAAACTGGAGAATGTGCTAGCTAAGCACACTATTTCTAATAAAGAACATGCTTTTAAATTTATTATCATTGATCAAGCCAAGTTTGACAGTAGGGGTGGCCCTAGACCACTCAAACTTGAAGAACTTGAATTAGCCTGGCAAGTGAGGCTGAATGCCTACAATTTTCCTGGGTTGAATGACTCATGCTCAATTAGTAGCATTCTCAAACTAAAGAGCTTGCAGAGATGAGTCACATTTTGTTAAAAACATATTATTTCTGTCAATGGTTGGGTTATACAAAATAACTTTTAATGTTTTTACCTTTGTGTATTGTGGTCACTGTCGTAGACATGTTTACATACTTTAATGTGTTTATATATTTTAATGTTGTTTTATTCCTGGTTATCAGCAGTTGTCACTTTAATTTTAAAGTGTGTTTGCTTAAGTAGAACAAAGTGATGCAATTGGTGAATGCTGATCACCTGTCTTATAAGGAAGGTTTTTTATTGCTGTAACTGTTTCTGAAAAAGTTTGCTATCAGGCTGCCGAAAAGTGCTTTAAACAGTGGAATAAATTGTGTTATTTGACTCATCTCAGACTGTGTTGCTGGTTTTTCAAACCTGTTTTTGGATTTATCCTTGAACCAGCCCATCCACCTGCCCACCTTCTTCCCTAACCCACAGGGGGATAGTAAGAGAGTGCTACATTCCCTAGACGTCCACAGACAACTTAGGTTTTACCTACATAAAACCAAACCCTTTAGGAAATCAGACCAGCTGTTTGTCTCCTTCCAGCCTAGGGCCTTGGGGAAAGCTGTGAGCAAGCAGACCATTCTGGCCTTGATCTCTTGGTCCATTTCCTTCTGCTACCTACACTATGGTAAGACCTTGCAGGGCAATGTCAAGGCCCACTCCACCAGAGCAATGGCCTCTTCTGGAGCCTTCTTTAAAGGACTATATACCAACTCCATACTTGAGGCAGCCACTTGGTCCTCAGTGCACACCTTCACCAGACACTACAAACTGGACCACATTTCCAGAGCCAGTGTGGGTTTGCTAGGGCTATCCAACATGGATTCCTGGAAACTTCATCTAGGCCACCTCCCAATACTCAGTGAGCTTTGGCACTCACCCACAAGTAGAATACTGCAACATTGGAATAGAAGGACATAGGAAAGTTGTGTAAAATCTTAATGTAACCATAGCTGTCTTTCTCTTCCATGTTGCAGTATTCCTTCCCACCCACCTTCCCCACTTGTATGGTTGCTCTTGCTCACCTGTGTGATACTGAACAAGTTATGCCCTTGCAGGACTGGCTCCGAATGGGGCTTTTACTAGAGTCTGAGGATGGTGCGTGCAGACGTCACTTTTAATGCCCCTTGTTCCAGCAGCCACGTCAGACGTCCGACGCACCAAGAGGGACTGAAAATCTTTGGAAACGTGGCTGGATGAATTGGAGAGGAAGAAGGGTAAACCCACAAGTAGAATATTGCAACATGGAAGAGAAGGACATCTATGGTTATGGTAAGATTTTACACAACTTTTCTTTATTTGCAGGCGTTATTTTGTTCTTGATAAATTCTGAAAAGGACACCTCAGTGTTATGCAAAATTCTGAAACGGTTTCAGGTCTTTTCTGGATATAAAATTAATGAAGACAGAATAAAGGCTATAACTATAAATTTTGTACCACGTCCAACTTCGGCAGTATCCATTATTTCTGAGGACACAATAAAGTCAAGTATTTAGGAGTTTGGATGGTTCGATTCTCAGCTAGAGCGTCTTCTGCGTGGAGACATGCGTGTATGGGCGTACCTTCATTGAAGGTTGTGCGTCAGGCCTGGCAAGCCGGTATGTAAAAATCAACTGCCAATCATTAGCGGACTGGAGTTCCGCTGTGGTGACCCCTAACCGGGAAAAGCCGAAAGACACACACAAGACACACACAATTTAGGAGTTTGGATTAAAAAGGCTTCTGCTATGGCAGCTAAGGATGCATAGGAAGAGATTAAATAAAAGATAGTACAAAGATGAAGAGATTGGAAGCTCTTGCTTATGGATACTTTAAAGTAAGATACAAGCATTGAAAATGTTTTAACCCCTTTAGTTTTATATACAGGTCCACATATTTTTATCAACGAGAGAAGTTGTGAACAATAACCAGGGAGGGGAAAGGCAAAAGAGTGGGATGTGTCAGACATTTGGACTGCAGGTTTATTGAGAGAACTGGTAACGTGGCTTTTGGAAGTGCAGTAAGTTGGCAGATTTTCAAAATTCCCTACAGACTATGTCAGAAATATTGGGGGGAGAAATGGCTGCAACTAATTCTTTTGAGCTGGGAGTCTGGGACATAGGATCTAAATTGTTTAGACATAGTAAGGCCTTATTAAGTTTAATTCTATTTGCTGCGGAAAAAGTAATTACTAGAAAATTAAAGTCCGCATCTAAACCCAACTGTATTTGAAGTATTGAGTAGAATATTGTAAAGAGATGAAAGAACTGGAAGTGGAATTGTTAGAAAAGGGAAGGAACAGCTTGTATAGAAATAGAATTTGTGGGAACAATGCCATCTAATTATGTTCAGGAGAAGAACTGAAGTTTAAGGGAAGTCAGGAATTGAACAATTTATTTAATGTTTAACTGGTTAACAGTCGTAAAGAAATAAAACATACGCAATGTATAATGTGCGTAAATGAAAAAGTGTTACTATGGTTTGATTTTTTTTTTTTTCTGTTAATGTATGTGTGCTTCTGTCTTAAGTAATAATTTAATGATAGTGTTAAAAATGCCATGGAAGGGGCAAGTTTATACACACCAAATCTCTCTAAGATTTTTCAGCCCTCCTTTTCCAAATTTTGTAAGGCATTCTTTAACCAGTCATCCAATTTTGGCAATAAACAAAATAAACTGTCTTAACAGAATGCAGGAAAATAGTCTTAAGAAATGGCAAAGGTGTTCCAGAAAGATTTCAGGAAATCTCCAAAACCAGGGATAGTCCAGCAAGTCAGAATGACTATTCAGGGGCCTTGTACCCCCATGGCAGTTCCCCCTTCCCTTCCAGAAAGTCTGTATCTTCACATTTCTCTGTAGCAACAGATAGTTTTAGACAAACTGGTTTTGCAGATCATTCATCAATATTACAGATTGCAGTGGAAAGAAATTCCTCCATATCCATCAGACCAGACTCTTACTTCAGCCTGTCCATCACATGCTGTCCCTGCGAGTGATAGAAACAGTCCCTCCTTCTTCCCAGGTGGCAAAAGTTGTATTAAAGATATTTTTGCGATAAAGAAAGAAAATGTTAGGAGGACATTTTCTGAATCTTCTTTTCATAAACCTGTTTGTGATGGTGCCCAAGTTTAACAAGATGTCACTTCACAACCTGTTACCTCTTCTTCCTCATTCAAGTTTCCTGGTAAAGTAGTTATAAAAGATGTTTAACATCCTATCCCTGATAATCCAAACTTCAGGATTTTCTTAAGGTTTTGTGTGTCTGAATCATATTGCATGTCCTTCCATATCTCTGTTGCAGTATTCTTCACAAAAGGGATTCCCTGCTATGGGTAGCCCAATGTCCGGCAATATACCAAAGCCTCAGCATTTATATGTCCTACATAATGTGTATGCTCCCCTCTCAAGGCGTACGGCATAAAGGGGACATACAGACATACTTACCTCAGAACTACTTTGCCATTGGCCGAATGATATCATTGAACATTGGTTTGAACACTCATTCTTCTGTGCTGATTAAGCTATGTTTCAGATAAGTGCCCCATTGGAATTTCTTATCTTTTCTTTCTTGTTTCAGTGTTGTGGGTTTACATGTCATCCAGAAAGGGAAAATGCAAGTGTAAGAGGCAGATTAGCCCCAAGGATCATGACGAGCAGTGTCTCTCTTGTTTGGTTTCTTCTCACAACCATCCACAGTGTTCTGTATGCCAAGCATTTGTCCCTAAGACCCTATGTGTAGTCATTTCTCCTCCTTGTCCATGTACCTGGGGCACCATCATGTTAAAATGTTGGCACAGGGTGTGATGGCGGCATCCTCCCATCCCGAAAGTCTGCCATCTGCCAAGAAAAAGGCCTAAAGAGTCAGGTCTGATTTGGCTGTTGTGCCACCTCCCCCAGATGTTTTTCTTGAGGCTGGTGAATGCCCACAGGATGTTCCACTGTTAAGTATGATTCCTGTCTCGTGACTGTATCAGAAGCCAACATGGATCTGACTTCTCATAGGTCCTTGGAGGCTCCACAATTAGATGTTGAGGGGGAACCTTGGGTTATCATTTCAGATGGTCTTAGGGGGATTCCGCAGATACTTGTTCGAAAGGAGACTCCTGCTACATTAATTGAATGTAGGCAAGAGTCTTCACCTCCTAGGGTGTTTAGGGCTGACATCCCTCAAAAGAAAGGAGGAGGAAAAACAAAAGATTTCCCCTACTCCTAAAGACCTCCAGCACGAATGACAGGATTTTATTCAGGGGTTGTTTAATCCATTGTTGGCACTGAAGCCTCCATAAGGAGCTTATCTGCCTACTTCTCCTTGTTCTTGTACCCCACTCAAGAGCCCCAGAGAGCAGCATACCTCTGATGAGGACTTGGATTCCAGGGAAGAGTCTTTGGCATATTGCTTTCAGATCTCTTCTCCCTTGGATTATGGCTCTGAAGAGGAAAACTGTCTTAGCCTAGACTCTCCTTTTGAGGAACTCTTTTGGGGGTACTGTTTCTCGTATGATGGAGTTCTTTAAATGGGACTACTCTTAGGTTTCTGACATACAGAGGAGGTATTATGAACTCCTTCAGATGGAGTCCCCTAATCCCTCTGCTGTGCCTCCTGTCTTGACTGCCCTTTTATTTACCTTTTCTGCTGTCTCTGTGGCCCTAGACTGTCCACCTCCAGCCCCTAAGAAACCTGACAGGCTTTACGAGGTGCCTGAGGACTGTAAGTTTCTCTGCAAATGTTCTTCTGACTCCTCTGTGGTGTCTTCTCTTCTGACAAACCCTCTAAGCCTTTGCCTTCTACTGAGCTGCTTCCTTCAGACAAGGATGGTAGGGTCATGGAACAAGAAAGTTGTACAAGAAAGTATATACTGCTGCCACTTTGGACTTGATTACCAGACCCATATGACCACGTATATTTTAGCTGCCCATTTTCAGCCTTTCCAGGCTATCTCTGACCTTCCTGATTCTGAAGGGAAGATTTTGGCCCTTTCCCTACTGGGCTTCCCATCTCAAGTAGCCCGCCACTCTATTAAATGTAGTTATGATGCAGCTGATGCCTCTTCTAGAGATACTGCTTTTGGTTCTATTTTGAGAGGTTACTCTTGGCTTCATCTCCACCCTTTACCTGATGACATTAAGGCTAAAGTGCAGGATTCTCCTCTTGATAATAAGAGCCTTTTTGTTTCTGCAGCTGCTAAGCTTTTTAAGTCTCTAGAGTAGAAGGTAAAGACCTTACAGGAATTGAAGCATATTTTTGTTTGTCCTAATCTCAAGTTCCAATGGAATTATCCCTGTAAATCTGCTTTTATCATAGGGTCATAGGTAGGTATTAGGCTATCAGCCCTGGCCTAGCCAAAAAGGTCTCCTGCCTTTTGCCACCCAAGAAAATGATTTTCCTGTGCCCCTGTCAAGCAGTGCCGCAGAAGTGATCCCCGGGGTGAATTTTCTATTTCCCATCCAGTCGTCAAGATTTTTCTTAAAGAGGGCCAATGAGGAGCTTTGCTTGACATGAATGGGTAGTTTGTTCCAGAGTATGGGAAGTCTCTGGGGCAAGAATCTATCCCTCCTGCATGTTATGTTTATTGTGGTGACAAGATGTAGGTCCCTGGAGCATGTGTTCAGAGAGGTTGGGATTTCTTTAAGTGTAGCATGTCCAACAGCTCTGGGTTTGACATAGCTTTGTATGTTAGGCAGAGATCGCCTCTGAGTAGGCAATATGTGACGGAGTAGAGCTGTCGTTTTTTTGATACCATCTGCATATGGCATCTGTTTGAGGCCGGTAGCCCTCTTAGTGAGGTATTTCTGTGGCCTTTCCAATTTTTGTAGGTGTCTTGTGAGATGCATGCCAAATGGGGCATTGTACTCTATAATGGGTCTGATGAGGGATGAGTAGAGAGGAGCAATGACCTCCTTTTTTCCTAGAGAAGAACCCTTCTGTGATGAGGTGTGCCATGTAGGATATCCTGACTACTGTGGCGATGTGGTTATCAAAGGAGTGACTACTGTCCACCTGTGTCCCGAGGTCTCTTATCACACTTTCAGTGTTTAGTGAGCTACCGCCTATGTGGTAGTTCATGGGCACAGAATTTTTCCCAAAGGGAATGACAATGCACTTCTTGGCATTGAGCTTGAGGCCATGACTTTGACACCATCTTTCTCTGTGAGACCCTTTTGTAGAATGTCTACATCATTAGGTGATTCTATTATGGCTCCCAGTTTGCAGTCATCTGCGAACTTTGTTAGCCAAAGACCTTCTGTGTTGGCCTGCACTTCAGAGAAGTAGATGCCGAACAGGAGAGGACCCAGGACCGAACCCTGTGATACTCCACTTGTCTGAAGTCGGACTTGAGTCGGCTACTTTTACTGTGTGAGCTCTGTCAGTGAGCCAGTTAGCCACCCATCATGTGAGACATGGATTTATGCCCAGTTTAGTGGATTTATCTGTAATTCCAGAGTGAGGGATGGTATTGAAAACCTTGGCAAGGTCAAGATAGGCCGCGTGCACTACCTTGCCCTCATCTACGGCTTTAGTGACTGCTTCAAAAAAGTCAATCAGGTTTAGTAGACATGATCTACCTTTTACAAATCCAAACTTGAGTGGGGTCCAGGGTTTGGAGGTTACTTGTGTCTTTGTTTATAAGCTCCAAGATGATACGTTCTGTGGCCTTGCAGACCAGGCTCATGGGGCAGTAATTTCCAGGGTCCATCATGGCACCCCCTTTGTGGAGTGGGATAACCATCACTGTGCGCCATTCAGTAGGCACATAGCCTGAGTTGAGGCTATGATTGAACATGGTACTTAGGTGGGGTGCCAGTTCTTTCTGTAGTTCATGCAGTACGCAGCCTGGGATGTTGTCTGGTCCCATGGATGCTGTGTTCTTGGCTTTGGAGAGTGCAGTCTTTACTTGTTCATCCATGATTACAGGGGCTTTGCATTCTTCCAGTATTAAGATGGGCCCTGTGGAGGGTGAGAGGCGGGTAAAGTTAGCACTGAACCTATCTGCCAGGATGTTGGCAATATCGGTTGGTTCTATATATTTAGTGCCATTGTGCTGTAGCTCAGAACAGATCTGAGTGTTGCCATTGAGATTCTTGACATAGCTGTAGAATGCTTTGTGGTTGTCTTTGGACTCAGTAGTGATTTTATTTTCATAACTGGCTTTGGAGGATTTTATGAGGGGTCTCAGCTTCTTGCTGAGGTTGACCAGGGAGTTTCTCCAATCTTGGGATTTTACTCTTTTTTGCAACAGCTTCTTCCTTCTGTTGTAGATTTTGTTTATGGCAGGGGACCACCAGATTGGCTTCCTTTTTTTGGAGGATAGCATCTTGGTTCTGTTGGGGGTGGCACGATCCATGCACTCGTGTATGTGCTTATACAGTGCATTTGTGTAAGATTCATCAGTCGTACCTCTATTTTCCATCTCCATGGGTGTTGTGAAGTTTGCCACTTCTGTCTTAAGAAGCATGAAGTTGACTTGGAGTAGTTTTTGACTGTGGTTTCCTTAATGATGGGTGGGGTTGGGATGTGGATGTCCAGGGTGATTAGCTTGTGGTCGGATCTGACTAGTGAGGAGTTGACCTCTGGCGTGGAACACCAATTGCCCATATTGGTAATGACCAGGTCCAGGATATTGTTGCCTCTGGTGGGCTTTGGACAAGCTGATCCAAGGCATTGGAGTATATGAATTCCAGAAAATGTTGAGTGGATGAGTTGGTACATGAGTAGTTTTCCCAGCTGATGGTGGGGTAGTTGAAATCACCCATAATTAAGGTATTGGGTTGTACCTTAATATTTTCCACTATCTTAAGAAATGAAGAGTGGGAATCCTGGGGCATGGTGGGGGATCTGTAACAGGCTACAACCTGGCTTGCAGTCTTGCCCAGTGTTGCACTTGGATAATTTTGGATGCATTATGTTGAGCAACTAGCCTGGAGGTGTGGATATCCTTAATGAATATGGACATGCCTCTGCCTTTAGTGTTTCGGTCCAGGTTAGGTGGCCAAAAGGTGTGGTATGAATTATAGCCTGGTAATGCAGGGGTGCTCTCTGGAGCCTTGAACCAGGTCTCTGTCACTGCACAGATGCCGATGTTCTCCATTTTAAGGAGTGCCTCAAGTGAGTGCATTTTGAGGTTTAGACTTCTAGCACTGAGTAGCATTACCGTCAGAGTTTGTTTGCTTGTACCTGTTACGGTGGTGAATTTAGCATTTGAACCTTGCCTAAAAAAGGCAATATAGGGATGGCATGAGCCTTAGCCAGTATCTGGAATCCCAGGGGCGACAGGTGCAGGCCATCATTTGCAAAGCATTGTGGGCTATTGACCATGTTGTCCCAGGCAGACAGATACTGGATCCCCTTAGAATGACACCAGAAGCTTAGCCAATTGTTGAAGTCAGTCATTTTGTCCTTGTACTGTGGTATCATTCTGGGTGATGGCAGGATGTTACGCAAGGCTACAAGATCCAAGAACTCCTCCATGTCTCTTTTCATGTAGTCCAGGGAGGTACATCTCAGGTCATTCACACCAGCATGGACAATGACAGAGTCATATTTGTACTTGCTGTGGAGGGACCTGAGTGCGTGTGTTATGTGGCGGATCCGACAGGCAGCTGACAGTAACTTTCTCCTTGTTTAGCCTGGTGAGTGGGACATCATTGTGCCTGACTATAGAGTCACCTATGACTAGTGTGTTGGGTACGTTGTTTTGCCTTAGGGGCTGAGGTTGAGTGGCACACTGATTTTTGTGGGCTGTGTGTCATTTGGGTAGTGTTTGGGGATAGTGGTCTGCGTTTCAGCTTGGGCTGATTTTTATTGAGAGCCTCCGTGAGTGTGGGTGTGTGCTTTGTGTTTCTATGTGTGGGTTTTGGTAGTGTGGGTTTTGAAGGACTGTGTGTTGAGTGTGGTGTGATGCAGGTATTAACCTTCTCCTCTTGGCTGTCTAGTCCAGTCTTGGCTGGAGAGAGCTTGGCTTCCAGTTTGGCTGTGTAAGTGCATCTCTCACAGTTTGTAGTGTTGGGTGGTAGGAGGAGAGGGTTGTCAGTGTACATGAGGCAATTGCTACATTGCCCCAAGATGCCCATATTCATCAGGTGGACAAGAGAAAACACCAGGAGATGACCCATGGACATGCCTGGATAGGTGCTTATTAATTTAAGTACTAAGAACTGTTTTCCTCTTGACAAGTGAGGAAAGTTGAGTACTGTAGTAATTTGTAGTTTTAGTGCTTACAACGAGTTCTGAGCAAGTGTTGAGCACAAGGAAACAGTTTTGAGTGCTGAAACTAAAAAAAACTGGCTAGTTCTAGCTAAAACTAGCAAGTTTTAGCACCAATCCCAGACAGCCTGACCTTCCCCCAAATGTAAAAGGGTTCTAGGTTGGCTCCTCCTGCTAACTCACACTTTTCAGAAACCTCTTTTTCAAGGCAAACCAGTTTGTCTGACTGTTTTCCCCTTTCCTCGGCCAGATTCCTTTATCTCTTCATCTTTCTGTGTCCCATCCCAATTGGATAAGGATCACTCAAGACTTTTGGATTCTGTCCATCATTTGTCAGGGATATTTCATGGTATGGAAATCCCTTCCTCCCTTTCTTTGGATCACTCAACCCTCTCAGGAATAGCTTCCTTTCTTTCCAGAACTACATCAGGCCCTTCTATCTCAAGGCACCATTCAAGCTGTTTCCCCTTCCCAGGAGGGGAAAGAGTTTTATTTCAGAAGGTTTCTGGTTCAAAGGAAGGAAGGCTTCTGGAGATCCATTCTGGACCTCTCTCAGCTCAGCACTGTCTGGATGTTCTCCATTCAGACCCTGTTTCCTCCTCATCTTCTTCCCCAGACTTTCCTAGTCTCTGGATCTCAAGGTTACTTATCTTCACATCCCTATTCATTCCCTTTCCAGGAAGTTTTTGCATTTCTGTGTTTTTTCCTTGCATTTTTCAGTTCTCTGGTTCATAGGTGTTTACTAGGCTGACGACCATAAGCGCCTTTTTATGCCTAGCCATGCATCCCAAATCTGACAAGTTCTGGTATTTTTGATAAGTATAAGCAGAAACTTGGAATGTGTAACATTTACAAGCAGGGGCTTGGGAGATTAACCATTTACAGGTTGCCTGTGTGCATTGGAGACTTGGGTCCCAAGCCAGGGATGAATTTCCTGTTCCCCATCCAGTTGTCCAAATGACACTGGAATTGGTTAGGGGAAGAACTTTGCTTCACATGGATTTGAAGCCTGTTCATACCTCTCAACTTGGAAACATCAAAGATCTGGACAAAGGCCCATGAAAAATAGGTACAACAGGCCAAAAATCTGCACGCTGATTACCATAAAATTTGCACACATCATTATGCAATCGCCACCCACTCCAGTGGAATTATGAGATACCAACAAACATTCAATTCACATTGAAGAACAGACAAAATAATAAACACAAAATATAACTAGAACAATAGTGTTTTATTTATACTAATATCTGAAAATGTATCAAACTTTGAACTTTTGTAAAAACCTAACTGCTACACACACACACACACACATATTAAATAACACAAAATATAACCAGAACAGTACTGTTTGTAGTATTGGTATTTAGCAGAGGTATAGGTCTGAAATAATCTTGGCTAGGCATATGCTGTATGGATTTTGGCAGCAATATTGTTCTTGTGTGTTGCATGGATGATGACATTTCTTTGTTGAACAGCAAGGAGTTGTATAGTGTAGACCAAGACAGAGTCTTCCTTGTTTCTGGCTCCCAGTTTATAAATCTCAGAGTGGAAACCATCTGGGCTTGAGAACCTCCCTGTTTCTCCTCTTAATTACTGCTCCTGTCACGTCCTCCATGATTGGAGCTAGTAATTTGTCCCTATTATCTTGTGTTTTATGGAACCAGCTGTTCAATTTTACCTCTTCTTCCCCCAGTGTAAAGTTTTATGTAGTAATCCCCGAGTGTTCCTCTTACCAGAGAAGATCTTGGTTGAATGGGGCACTAGGCAGGGTAATGGACCAGCCCTTCCACACCCCCATAGACATTCCAGTGTCCCAGTATTTGGATGTCGCTTCCCAGTTGCCATAAAGACTGTTCAAAACTGTCAGTGTGCATACTAGTTGCTATTATTTTCTTCTGCACCTTTGCAATGATACAGAGATGTGGAGCTAATTTAAAACTTATTTCACATTTTATAGCACAAACACAGATGGCCATTAAACAATACAAAAC
Organism: Protopterus annectens; assembly: GCF_019279795.1. Classification (NCBI taxonomy): domain Eukaryota; kingdom Metazoa; phylum Chordata; order Ceratodontiformes; family Protopteridae; genus Protopterus; species Protopterus annectens. The sequence goes on from NC_056725.1 coordinate 620,256,806, forward strand.
AAGGCAGTTGCACAGTGAGAACAGGTTTAGCATGAGCAACAGTAAAATTTTCTTGAAAACAGACTTAGCATGAACAACAACAAACCTCTCTTCCCTTGAAGCTCACATTCACTGAAAATGCATCTTGATGGTGGCAGATTGTGTGCCTTGGTCCCTGGGCTGTTTTCACCCCCTGCATACATTTTAGGGCCATGTATTAATTGCTGTGTTCTTTAATTCAGCTTAAAATTATACATTTAATTTTAAGATGAATTAAAGAACACAGCAATTAATACATGGCCCTAAAATGTACAGTAACAGGATCCATTTACGTTGTAGAGGAACATTTTTTGTTTGTTTACTGGGCCAGATTACTGATGTTGATGATGACATATGACCATGTGCAGACTCAGCCTGCAAATAAGGAAAGACTGTGGGGCACAATGCCCCAAAACCGTGGACAGTTGGTATTCCATGCTGCAAAACTAGTAAAGATCCCTGCTGGACTACATTTTTTTTTTTCTTAAAAATAATCACAATCACAACCTGCAAATAATAATTACAGCAACATTTAGCTAGGGACAACAAATAATGCATTGAAAGACTTCATTGCTTACCTTCAACTCTTAGTGATGTCTTCTAGTGCTTCCCCCACTATCGTTGGCAGCCTGCTTCCTAAATCGCCTTAACTGCTTTTCTGCGCCACTCATAGCCTACAATGTCCATAATCCCATGCATCATTTAAAAACTGTTATACAAAATAATGCATTTTCTTTTCTGATTGTCCCCCAGCAGTATAGTCTCTCCCTCTCGGGATCCCCGTCAAGCTGCTTGCTCGCCCAGGTAATTAGTGACATAACATTTCTGATTGCCATTAATAAAAATGTCCACGTTTTTTTCTCTTGTTATTTATTGTACAGTCAATGCTTTCTAAATGTAATTCTGTTTCTGAAATAGCATTCATTCTGTGTTTCATTATATTATACTACTTGCATAACCTTATTTTATTCTGTCTGTGATTATACCAATTTCTGACTTTTTTTAACTTCTCCAAGTCTTTTGGGTTTCAAATACCATGACGGGAATGGACCCCATTCCTAAGTCAAAGTACGATTAAAGTTCATATAGATTGCTCGGTGCTCCTACAGATCATAATTACCACTAGATCGAGGCAGTTGACTGAGCAGAAGTTAGATGTTAACTTGACTTCATGCACTGTTCTGTTCTACTCATTGCTGCTGTATTGCAATTTCCAATTAACAGTTAGTCCAAGACCAAAAACCAATGCAGTGGTGGTGAAGACGAACAAGCCCAGATGACTACAAGCATTTATTCACAAGACTGGGTAAAATACACTTGGAAAAAGCCTGAGAAAACAATAAATTCACATTAAACAAGTCTGTCTGAGTCAGTGGAGTTGATGCACGCCCCTGTACGCTGACGATGCATGGTGATGTCAGCCATAAATTTAAAGTGACATTTAATAATAATAATCATAATCAAAAAAATCGTGAATTTAAAGGGACACACGGGAATTCATGGCAACCCATTATTTTACCCTCAAAACTGGTAAATACTGAAGAATTTGGTATGATTGAGAGGTATAAGCCTGTTCCAGAGACAGAGTAGTCTCTGGGATACATACCTGTCTCTCCAGCAGGTCCTTTTTATATCACAGGCAACATTTAAGTCTTTAGAATGGGTAAATGTTCTTCGTGTTTCACTGTTGCAGTCATCACACTTGGGTTATCTGCCTACAGGTAGCCCTCAGTCGGTCCGAATACCAGAGACTTAGTATTTTTGCATCGGTTGCTGTCGCTCCAGGACTGACGTCAGGGGTATAAAAACAGGCAGCCGACACCATTACATCAGACTACTGAGGAGCAGTTCACACGAGTGCCGGTCGGCCGGCCGCTACCTGAGTTTTCGTTTCCAAATGAAATCATCCTGAACTCTCAAGCACCTGCTTCCTTGCCACAATCTCAAATGCTTAAAATGGCAGAAGACCTTATCATGCTGATTAGGGGAAGCCAGCCTTCCCCTGCTAAGAGAAAAAAGGGAAATAAACCTCTCCACTGAATAAAGGAACCAACGTGGGAAAAAAATTGAGATAAAATGAAGAAACACGGTAGTTCCACATGGCAAGACAATTTAATGCAAATAGAATAAAACAACTATTGAGAGCTTTCACGGATTAACACCGCTTCATCAGACTATAAAACTGTTAGAAAAGAGTTGCATTTAAATAGTCTTTCAAGTACAAACCAACCAATGGAATGCTTCAATTCATTAAAACAATATAAACAATTACAAATGGACTAATCAAGTGTGCCAGAACATGTGCATAATATAAAACTATATAAAATCACTTATAAATACATATCAAATACACAACAAAATACACACAACTTCTAATGTTTAAGGGCTCTAGCTATCAAAAAAATGTTTTAAAGAAACCTTACTATTCAGACCTGGTGGTTTTATTCTATTTGCATTAAATTGTGTTGCCGTGTGGAACTACAGTGTTTCTTCAATTTATTATAAGAGAAAAAAAGACCTGTCCCCAGCAGCTTTAACTGAAGAATCCGACAAAACTGAGGTTTCTGAATATGAAGACATGCCCTTATCTGCCTATGAGGATTCAGATGCAGAGGAATCCATTCCTTCTGCTTCACCTCCAGAGGACTTTTCTTTTGGTGAAACCCTACATACTTTGAGAGAGCATTTCCATTGGGAATGCCAGGATTACCCTCCGTCCAAAATGAGACTCGGGGACTTTTTATATTTACCACAGCACAGACCCTTAGTTATCCCTCCTGTTCTGGATGTTGTGGATGATGTCTTTATGGAATCCAGTCTGACTCCTGGTACTTTACCCCCTGCTCCATGGAAACCAGACAGGTACTATGAAGTCCCTGACTCTCTCATATTTCTTTTCAAAAATCCTACTGCTGCCCAGAGGTAATTTCCCAAGGGCCTAAAGGTATAAAAGCAACTACAGCTAAGAATCCCAACCCTTCAGACAGGGATTCCAGAGCTTTAGACAGATGGGATAAAAAAGTAGGGTCTGTATCAAAATATCGAAAGTTGACTTACCCGAACACCTAAACACCGGCACATATTCCGCAAACCGCAAATACACCGAACGCCCTAAACTGCGAAATTCAAAAACTTGAAATGTCATAGTTGTCCCATACCACTGCCCGCTACATACTACCTACACAAACTAAATAAACCACATATATACAGTAAACAAAACCCTACTTCTAACCTTAAACTAAACCCTACTTCTAATCCTACACTAAATCTTTCATATACCAGCAAGTATGCACTTAACCCGCACCCTAACCCTAAGGTCCGTAACTATCACACACTTACCTTAAAAAGCTATACCCAAACAAACTAAATAATCCACATACATACACTTATTAAAACCCTACTTCTAACCCTACACTAAATCTAACATACATTACCATCTATGCACTTAGCTTAACCTGCACCCTAACCCTAAGCTCCGTAACTATCGCACACTTCTCTTACGGAGCTATACCACAGAAGGGGCCAGTCATGACGAATCGACATTTTGAATTTCGCGCTTCAGGACGATTCATGTTTTTGCGGTTCGATGAAGACGTGTCGGCGTTTAGGTAAGTAAACGTTATAGACCCATACAAGTATACACCTCTGCAACTGTAGCCATTAGGGCATTGAATTGCCAGTTTCACATGCTGAAATACCAGCAACACATTATGGAACTTATTAAGCAAAAATTATCTACCTTTACAAACTGTGCAGAAAATAAAGATTTACAGGAGCCTTATGCATTCTGCAAACCAAGTCAGCAAACATACCTTGGAATGTGGATTTGAGACTCTAGAAGCATCTTGCATGGCAGCAGTCACTGGTTCTGTACTGAGAAGGCTTGCTTGGTTTAAGGAACAGACCTTGCCAGACCATGTCAAATCAAAATTACTAGACACTCCTTTGAATAAGGCAATTTGTTTGACACCAAAGCAGAAGAGGTTCTAAAAAGATGGAAGAAAAAGCTAAGTCTGTGCAGACAGTCAAAGATTTTTTGCAGGTGCAGCCTCCAAGATTCAGTAGGCATTGCATTGCCCCTCGAAACATTGGTCCTTTCCAGCCCCCTCAAGGCCATCTCAAACTAGACCCAGGGGAAACAGACCCCCCCCCCCCAACATTACAGTCTTAAGGTATGCAGAGATTTAAGCAATGGAATACCTCCACTTCTAAAACAGGGAGTGCTAATCCACCCCCCCTTAGGGAAAGAATTCACAATGACTTCTCAACTCCACTCCTCACCTCTGCCCACTTGCTCGTGCCTCATGCAAAAAACTGGACCTCCATCACCAAAGACCGATGGGTCCTCAACATTATATCCCAGGGGTACAAATTTTACTTCCACACACTGTCAACCCCGAAAGGGTTCCCAGACCTTCCTCCAAACCAGTGGGCAGAGGCACAAAACCAAGTTCAATCCCTGCTCTCCATAAGGGGAATTCATCCTGTTCCGACAGAACAAATAGGTCAAGGTTTTTATTCCAGACTTTTCCTGGTACCCAGAAAAGAGGGCATTTGGCACCCAATCCTAGATCTTTCCATTCTAAACACCTTCCTGGTGGTACCAAAATTCAAAATGCTCACCCTTCAGCAATTTCTTCCAATGCTGGCCAAAGAGTCTTGGTTAGCCACCCTAGACCTAAAAGAAGCCTATCTGCACATCCCTGTCAGGGAATCATGCAGGAAATATCTATGCGTCAGGGCAGGATCTATACATTATCAGTTCTCTGCACTTCCCTTTGGCTTATCCACTGCTCCCAGAGTCTTCACAAAATGCCTGGCTCCAGCCATTGCCTATTGTAGACAGAGAAAGATTCAAATATACCCTTACTTGGACAACTGGCTGATTCGGGCAGACAGTCGGGGAAAAGCTGTTGCAGCACCTGACATTTGTAAAGAACCTTCTAACCTCCCTGGGGTGCACTATCAATGAAAATAAATCAAATCTAGTCCCCAGTCAAGAGATTGTATTCCTGGGAGCAAGCTTGGACACAGCATCCCAGATGGCATTTCTTACTTCAGAAAAACAAGCCTATCTAACAGGCTACTTCACACAAATGGCCACCAGAACCCAGCTATCCGCAAGGAAAATCCTGCAGGTTCTAGGGTTCATGGCCTCGTGCTTTCTAATAATTCCATATGCCAGACTGCATATGAAGAAACTTCAGTGGTACTTGAGTCTTTGGTGCCAACATTTTCAGGACCTGAAAACCGTCATACCTATCATACATTGTCTAAGGACAGAGTTTCTTTAGTAGGCAGCAGCATGCAAGCACAACAAGGGGCATCCCTTTACACAACCCCACGCCACCCAGACCTTAACCTCAGATGCATCAGACTATGCCTGGGGGGGCACATCTGGGCGACAAGTGCATTCAGGGCCATTGGAGCCCAAGTCAAATTCATGTGCACATCAACCAAAAAGAGATGCTAGTTGTTCAGAACGCTCTGACAGCTTTCATATCCCTATTCTCACCAGGACCCCTGCTAATAAAAACAGACAACACCACAGTTATGTGGTACATCACCAAGCAGGGGGGAACCCACTCTTACCCACTCTGCAGGCTAGCCATGACAATGTGGAACACGGTCTTGGACATGCATATTCATCTGCAAGCGTAATTCCTGCCGGGCAAACAAAACTCTGGCAGACGACTTGAGCAGAAATCTCTTAGACCCACATGAGTGGCAATTAGACTCCAGCACTTTCGGCCTGCTAACCCAGAAATGGGGGATTCCGGAGGTGGACCTTTTTGCCTCCCCCTACAATCACCAGATCAGCAAATTCTGTACTATGACACCTCACACCAGGTCCTGGAAAGTGGATTCCCCTATCCTTCCAGTGGGTAAACCTCTCAATCTATGCTTTTCCTCCTCTGCCTCTTCTTACAAGAGTATTACTCAAGATAAGACAGGACAGACCAAGGGCAGTCCTGATTGCCCCAGACTAGCCATGCCAGAACTGTTACCCACTACTGCGCAGCCTGTCACTGGTGCCACCATGGCACCTACCTCAGATCCCAACCCTCCTCACTCAGCAGGAGGGACAGATCTTGCATCCACAATTACAAACCCTGAACCTTGCAGCCTGGCTTATTCCTTGAATTTTCCCCCAGTGACCTGCCTAAACAAGCAGGCACTGGACATCATTCTGAAGCCAGAAGACCCAGTACAAGGAAATCCTATGCTGATAAATGGAAAAGGTATTATTCCTGGATTCAGTCCAAAGGAGTAGACACAGCACTGCCCTCCTTACCTCTTATCCTGAATTACCTAGCAGATCTACTCGACAGAGGCCTTTCCTTCTCTTCCATTAAGATCCATGCCTCTGCCATCTCGACTCATTACAACACTGAGCCAACTCTTTTCTCTCACCCTCTCATCAAACAGTTCCTGAGAGGAGCCAACAACTTAAGGCCACCAAGGAGAGCACCCACCCCTGCTTGGGACCTTAACATTGTACTGGAAAAGCTAACGCCCCCCCTTGAGTGTCTGAGCTACAAGCACTTATGGCTGTGGATCCCTTCATTATTTTTTTATTTATTTTTCATGCTGACATGGTCTCCCTCAGAACAAACCCTACTTTTGTGCCTAAAGTGGTGTCCAGTGTAGCGCTCAACCAAATCTATCCATTTGCCATCCTTCCTTCCTAATCCTCAAAATAAAGGGGAAAGGATCCTGCACTCTTTAGACGTGCCCAGACAGCTTAGATTCTATTTTGACAGGACTAAGTCCTTTAGGAAATCTGACCAGTTACTAGTCAGCTTTGCACCAGGGGCAGAGGGCAAGGCCATATCTAAACTAAGTATTTCCAAATGGATAGCGCACTGTATCCATTTCTGTTACAAACACCATGGTAAACCAACCCCTCAGGGGGTCAGAACGCATTCCACTAGGGCAACTTCTACCTCTACAGCATTTTTTAGGGGAGTTCCTACCAGTGACATTCTGGAAGCTGCTACTTGGAGTTCTGTTCATACCTTCACCAAGCATTACCACCTGCCTATCTTTTCCAAATCCAGGGCGGGTTTTGCAACAGCAGTCCTGCAGGGTATACTAGCCAGCCCCAACTCTTCTTGACTGCCTCCACCCATTCTTCAGCTTTGGGAATCAACTGTGATGACTGCAACAGTGAAACACGAAGGACATAGTACAGTTGTGTACACTTAACATAAATGCAGATGTTCGAGTGTATCCACTGTTGCAGTCCTGGTTTCCCACCCTCCATTCCTCATTGTCTCTCTCTCTCTCTCCTTCTCTATCTCTACTACTCACCCTTTGCAGGGCTATTGGTATTTACTTTTTGCTAGGTGGTGTTTTTTTTCCCACCATAACTTAGTTCCCTATTTGGGGGCTCCTGACATTTGGGGCAAGACAAACTGATGTGATGGCATCGGCTGCCTATTTTTATACCCCTGACAACCTGATGTCAGTGCTGGAGCAACACCAACCAACTCAGAAATACTAAATCTCTGGTATTCGGACCGACTGAGGGCTACCTGGAGGGAGATAACCCAAGTGTGATGACTTCAGCAGGGAATACACTCAAACATGTACATTTATGGTAAGTGTACACAACTGTACTTTCTGGTGCTTCTTGTTTTGCTGATATGCAGGAGGCCCATCAGAGTGGGGTCTGACAATGCCCTGTATGCCAGGCGTAGATTTCAGCTCAACAGCCTGTAGGAGACAAAATACAGGGATAGGGCTTTGATGCATTCTGCAGAGGACATTTTACTTACACTGTGTATTCTTTTAGTGAGGAGCTTCTGCGGACTTTCCATTTGTTGGATATGACTGGTTAGTACATACCAAATGGTGCACTGTACTCATTGATAGGTCTGATAAATGCTGTATACAGTGGAACAATGAATTCCTTGGACATAGATGCCATACCCTTGTTAAGAAGTTGTGCAACATAGAATGATTTCTTCACTACTGTAGATGTGATGGTCAAAGGCTAGATTACTGTCTATATGTGTTTCCATGTCCCTGACTACTGGGTCAACTCTAAGTGGTGTGTTGTCATTATGATAGTTACCAGGTGTGGATGACTTCCCGAAGGATGCTATTATGCATTCAGTATTAATCCATGGCTCTGACACCAGTTGTTTGTCTGTGTCAGCCCTTTCTGAAAGTTATTTGTGTTAGCGTGGGATTCAGTGACCGCTCCAAATTTGCAGTCATCTGCTGATTTAGTCAGCCAGAGACCATTGACATTGGCCCTGACTTCAGAGACGTACATGCCAAAAAAGGAGTGCTCTAAGGACTGATCCCTGAGGGATTTCACTTTTGACTGTCCTTTTTGTAGAGGTGGACTCCCCAATTTTAACTTCCTGGGTCCTGTCTGTGAGCCAGTTGGCTATCCACCAGGTGACATAGGGGTTTGCATCCAATGTCTTGAGTTTGGCAACAATGTCCAAGTAGGATATCGTGTCAAATGCATTGCCCAGGTTAAGTTAGGCAGTGTGAACTATTTTGACCTCATCCATTGCTTTGGCGACATTCTCAAAGGAGTCCACCAGGTTGAGCAGGCATGATCTGCCCTTGATGAAAATTGAACTGGGTTGGGTCCATTTCTTGGATGTTTACTGTATCAGTAGTTATCATTTCCATGTTAATTCTTTCTTTGCATAAAAGACTAGTGAGACTTGTGGGTCTGTAGTTTCCAGAGTCTGTAGATGGCCTACCTTTGTGCAGAGGGATGACTGTTGCTGGTCTCCATTCATGAGGCGCAAAGCCTGTTTGGAGGCTACAGTCAAACAGCAATTCCAGATGGCCTGATAGGTCATGTTTCATGCTATTTAGGAGGCATTTTGGGATATTGTTTGGGCCCATTGATGCGGTGTTCTTGGCCTGAGAGAGATTAAGGACCTGTTCCCTAGTATTAGAAGGGGGGGTATATTTGATGGTATTTCCTGAAAGAAGGTTGAAGGGATGAGAGGGGTAAAATTGGAGCTGAATTTTGTTGGGCAGTAGCTTTGCTGCATCTTCTGGCTCAGTATAGGTGGCTCCATTTACAATGAGCTCTGTACACAATTGTGTATTGCCTTTAAGGTTGCAGACATAGCCAAAGAACGTGTTGTGGTTGTTCTTGACCTGGGAGGCCAAATTTATCTCAGACATGTGTTTGGTAGACTTTATTTGTCCTCTAAGGTGTTTGTTTAGTTTGATGAGAGTACTGTTAACCTGCTGGGTGCTGCACCTCCCAATATTTGCCATGATTATGTTCATCGTGCATACAGCTGCAGTAATCTCAGATGGGTTCTCTGCCGTCAGGCGGTCCCTCGGTCGGCCGAATTCCAAAGTCTTGGTCCGGCGTTGGTTGTCGTCGCTTTCTTTCCTGACGTCAGAGCGACAGGGGTATATAAGACACAGCCGACGCCATATTCTTCAGTCTTTTTTGCCGCGCGGTGCCCGAAGCAGAAGCAGTTCGCAAGTGCCGGTCGGCCAGCTCCTGAATTTACGAAAAATTGGAAACCGAAGTCTTCATTAAAGCTAAGTACCCCGTTGGGGAAACTTTTCTTGCCTCAGTCCGATGTCAGAAAAAGTTAACAGTTGTATTTCTTGTGGGAAGCAAATACCGCATAAGGATTTCCATTCCCTCTGCATACCATCTTTAGGCCCAGACCACGACATCTCGGGCTGTCGCTTTTGCGCTACTTTCAATAAGCACACTATTAAGCGTCGGGCGGAGTTCGCCCAACACTTTTTCGGTAAAGCCTTTGATTATAAAATGTCGTCGGAGACTCCGACTACCGTTTTGTCCAAAAAACGCAAGGACAAGGACCGACACTCTAGGTCCGCGGTCCCCACCGACACCACGCCAAAACCGGCTACACGTGGTCCGGTTCTCAGCGAGACGCCTATGCAGTCCCTGACTACCGACGACACTTCTTTGGCGGGGTCTTCTGTAACCGAGACCGCAGGTACCTCGACCCATACCCAGACTACAACCACCGAAGCCACTGTGAGCGTTGAGCCTCCTAATGTGGACAGGTCCACTTCCACCCATGGTGTCTTCAGACCCTCTTCTTCCTTTTCCATTAAGGCCTTTACTAAGTCCAAATCAGCCAGGCATCCCAAGAGGCCTGTTGCACAGGGCCCATCTCCAGGCCCCACGCCTAAAAAGCAGATGCTTAAAATGGCTGAGGATTTAATTACTCTTATCAGGGGTTCTGAACCCCTTCCAGACAAGAGACCCAGAGTGGAGGAAGAATCTCCCTCTTCTGATCAGGGCTCCATTTTTTCAGATCAATCTGATGTAGAGGAACACTCTTTCTCCCCTTTTGTAGATTCTGATGCAGAGCAGTCCATTCCTTCTGTATCTCCTCCTGAGGATTTTTCTTTTGGGGAAACCTTGCACACCTTGAGGGAACACTTCCATTGGGAAGGCCAAGACTTTTCTGATTCCAAGAAAAGACTTAGGGAATTTCTTTTGTTACCTCAACACAGACCTCTGGCGATACCTCCTGTCTTGGACATTCTGGATGATGTTTATTCGGAGGCTTGCCTTAATCCGGATTCCCTGCCTCCTGCCCCAGTCAAGCCTGATAGGTACTACAGAGTTCCTAACTCTCACCAATTTCTGTACAAAAGCCATAATGCTGACCCTGAAACCATTTCTCAAGGCCCCAAGGGAATGAAGGCCTCTACTGCTAAGAATCCACTACCTTCCGAAAGAGAGTCAAGATCCTTAGAAAGGTGGGGAAAAGGTGTATACCTCGGCCGCCCTAGCCATGAGGGCCTTAAATTGTCAGTTTCATATGCTTAAATATCAGCAGTTTCTGTTATCACAATTAAGAAATAAAATGTCTCAACCTGAACAACCAGATTTGAAGGAGTTGCAGGATATGATGCATAGTGCAGAACAAGTGGGTAAACACACCTTACAATGTGGCTATGATGCTCTAGAGGCCTCAAGTAGAGCTGCTGTTACAGGATCAGTTATTCGTAGACATGCATGGCTTAGGGAACAAATCTTGCCTGATCATGTGAAAGCTAAACTACTAGATGCTCCTTTACAAAAGGATGTGCTATTTGGTAGTAATGCTGAGGAGATACTACGGAAAATGGAAGAAAAAGCCAAATCTATGCAATCTGTCAAAGCTTTTCTACAGGTTCAACCACCACGTTTTAGCAGAAATTGGCCTTCTAAAAACTGGTCCTTTCCAGCCATGGATAAGCCCCAAAGAGGTAGATACAGGCACTCAAGGGGCAGAGGACAATCACAAGGATCATATAGAGGCAGGCAATGGCAAACGCCAGCACCAAGAGCTGGCGAAGACAGTGCACAACAATATAGGAAACAAACCCAATGACTTCCTCCTTACCATGCCAAGCAAGTGTCAGCTGGCAGCACCCTTGGGAGGAAAGCTGGCATTATTTACAAGAAATTAGCATATTGTCACAGCAGACAAATGGATCCTGGACGTTATAGACAGAGGCTACAGATTTCATTTTCACACACTACCAAAAATGAGAGGCATGCCAAACCTGCCACACAATCAAAGGGCAGAGGCACAACTACAAATTTCAAAGCTCATAGACATGAAAGCTATTCAAGAGGTACCTACTCACGAACAAGGCCAAGGTTTTTATTCCAGGCTATTTCTGGTACCAAGGAAAGGAACCGACTGGAGACCCATTTTGGACTTATCCATCCTAAACACATTCTTATTCGTACCAAAATTCAAGATGCTCACATTACAGCAGCTTCTTCCCTTGCTGGGCAAGGAGTTTTGGCTGGTAACATTGGACCTCAAGGAGGCATACCTGCATGTCCCAATCAGACAAAGCTGCAGAAGATACCTCAGATTTCTTGAAGGTTCAATCCACTATCAATTCTCTGCATTGCCCTTTGGCTTATCTACTGTGCCCAGAGTATTCACGAAATGCCTGGCATCAGTAATTGCCTACTGCAGACTTCAAGGGATACAAATTTACCCTTATTTGGACGACTGCCTGATCCAAGCGGACAGCAAGCACATACTTCTGGATCATCTGGCTTATGCAACACGGTTACTGAACTCCCTGGGATACACAATCAACAAAGAGAAATCCAGGCTAACACCATCTCAGAAAATAACTTTCCTGGGTGCCAACTTGGACACAAACACCCAGATGGCCTATCTTACGCCAGAAAAACAGGGGTAACTAACTCAGTACTTCAAAATATTAGCAAATTGTACCAGGCTTACTGCAAGGAAAATCCTGCAGGCTCTGGGCTTGATGGCATCTTGCATTATTTTTATCCCATATGCAAAGTTGCATATGAGGAAACTTCAATGGTACCTAAAAAACCTATGGTCTCAACACAGCCACAGTTTGGAAACAATAATACCAATAATTCCACGTTTGCAAAAGGAATTTCTATGGTGGGCCCAAGCATGTCAAACAAACACAGGTCTCCCATTCTGCAAGCCTCAAGCAAATCAAGTCATCACAACAGACGCCTCAGATTACGCCTGGGGGGCGCACATGACAGACAGGTGCATTCAGGCCAAATGGTCCCAAAAAGAAAAGCACCTTCACATCAATCAAAAAGAAATGCTAGCAGTGATAAATGCAATTACAGCTTTCAAGGACCTCCTGCATCCAGGACAATTATTAATAAGAACAGACAACACCACAGTAATGTGGTACATAAACAAACAAGGAGGAACACATTCATACCCCCTGTGCAGACTAGCCATGACACTTCGGAACTTGGCTCTGGAATGGCAAATCGAACTTCAAGCACAGTACTTGCCAGGTTTGGAAAACATGCTGGCAGACCATCTAAGCAGAAATATGACAGATCCACATGAATGGAAGTTGCATCCTCAAGTGTTTACAAAGATATTCCAAGCGTGGGGGAGGCCAGACATAGATCTCTTCGCCTCCCACAGGAATCATCAATTGGAAAAGTTTTGTTCAAGGACCTTTCATCCAAAGGCCTGGAGAGTGGACGCCTTTTCATTCAGTTGGACAGCATGGACAGTTTATGCTTTCCCACCTCTGCCTCTTTTGCCCAAGGTGCTCTTGAAAGCAAGAGCAGACAGACCGAAGATGATACTGATTGCTCCAGACTGGCCAAGACAACACTGGTATCCACTCCTGAGGAGCCTAACACATACTCCTCCCTGGCCCCTACCTCTAATGCCTCTTCTGTTGACTCAGCACAGCTACAAAACTCTTCTCAGCCAGCTGAAAACACTGAATCTTGCTGCATGGAAAATTCCTTAACACCTCAACAGACCCTACTCCCCAAAGAGGTGCAGGATGTCATTTTGGAGGCCAGAAGGCCATCTACTAGAAAGGCTTACTCCGCAAAATGGAAACAGTTTTGCTCTTGGAATGAGAAAAAAGGCCAGGACCCTAGAAAACTGAATTTGCCTCAGGTACTACAGTATCTAGCTAAGCTGCTGAACAGTGGACTTTCATTTTCCTCCATAAACATCCATGCCTCAGCCATTTCTGCAGAATTCAACACGGATCCACCCTTATTCTCTCACCCACTCTTAAGACAGTTCCTCAGAGGGGCTAAGAATATAAGACCACCAAGGAAACAACCAGTGCCAGCCTGGGATCTTAATTACATACTGGAAAAATTAACATTGCCTCCCTTTGAACCAGCTGCCTCAACAGATTTGCAATATTTGTCCTGGAAAACAGCTTTCCTTCTGGCCATTACCTCAGCTCGTAGGGTTTCAGAACTACAAGCCCTCATGGCTGTGCAGCCCTTTCTCATCTTCCATCAGGACAGGGTTTCCCTTCGAACCAACCCATCATTTATGCCTAAAGTGGTATCCAGGGTAGCTTTAAATCAAGCCATACACTTACCTACCTTTTACCCCAATCCTCAAAACAAAGGGGAAAGGCTGCTACATTCCTTAGACATCCATAGACAGCTATGTTACTATTTGGACAGAGCAAAGTCTTTCAGGAAATCAGAACAACTTTTTGTGTCTTATGCTGTAGGAGCTCAAGGGAAGCCGGTTACCAAACAGACAATTTCAAAATGGATAGGCCACTGCATACGGTTTTGTTACTCCTATCATGGAAAATCTGTCCCTACAGGCATCAGATCCCACTCCACCAGGGCCACAGCTACTTCTACAGCCTTCCTCAGAGGAGTTCCTACCAAAGATATTTTGGAGGCAGCCACTTGGAGTTCTGTGCATACCTTCACAAAACACTACCACCTGCCTTTATATTCCAAAACTAGAGCAGGCTTTGCCACTGCTGTGTTGCAGGGCATTCTGGCTCATCCTAGTTCCACCTAGTGCCTACCACCCTGTGCGTAGCTTTGGGATTCTACCCATCTGTGATTACTGCAACTGTATGCACGATGAACATAGTACAGATGTAATGTGATCCTATCTCGCCTACATTCTGTACTGATGGGTTCGGAGCCGATCCTCGGCTCCGACTCGGCACGCTATACTATAGAACAAAGTCTCTTATTGGCTGAGCTATCCCACATCCCAGGATGCACCACCACTGCTTCCCCAGATCTCGTTTGCTGCTTTTACAGCAAAGACGTGGTCTCGGACTTGGCTGAGCTAAGTGCTTATTACTTTAAAATTTCTGTCAGAAATTTTCTCTTATCTACCCAAAAGCTGTTTTAACAGCTATTCGTTGTTGTGTGACTGAGATTTGACCTTTTTTTGTGGTAAATTGTCTTAGTTTGAGGGAAAGGATCCCGTTTAAATTAGAGGGGCCCTGTCCTCAGTTTACGTACTTCTGTTATTATTTTAAAATAATTTTTTCTGTGGTAGTGATTTGTGTGTCAACATGTCGAAAGAGCACAGACCTTCAGGATTCAAAAAATGCTCTAAATGCAGTTACAAAATGTCCATCACGGACGATCACTCTTTGTGCGTTTATTGTTTAGGCCCTAAACATCTTCAAGAGTCATGCAGCATTTGTCACGCTTTTTCCTCCCGTGTCCTCCAAGAGAGGAAAAATAAATTGATTTTAAAAGGGCTTATCACCCTTCCTTTGAGGAGGCTTTATCTTCTTCCTCCTCACCTTCAAAGAAAAAGAAATCATCGGCTCCGACTAGCCCGTCGGAACCGGCTACAAAGAAATCTCGGCAGGCTTCTCCGTCGGCTCCATGGACTTCGGAGCCGAGGGCAGAACGGTCTGCCTCGATGCCTCCAGCCTCGACTCCTCTGGCCGTCGAAGGCTAGAGCCGAGGCGGATCACCTTCATCGGCTCCACTGTCTTGAGCCGATGAGAGTTGCCCGCTCAGACTCTTCCTTCGCCGAAGTCCACTTGGCTCGAGGAAATTGCAATGGTTGTGGAGTCTCCCTCGGCACCGATATTTATCGAGACTATTCGGAGCCGGTCCCCCAGTCCTTCGGAACCGGCGGAGAAGTCAACTCGAGCTCGTTCGATCTCTTCTCGGTCTTCGAGAATGTCGGATTCGGACATAGACAGGGTACTTCAAAGGCTGTTTCAGTCTCCGGTCTTTCAAAAGTTGGTTTCGGCTCCAGCCCAGTCGGCTCCGGAGCCGGTTGCCCACCCTGTTGTCTTGGTTCCTCCTCCAACAGCCTCGGCGCTGTTGGAGTCGGTGCTGGTGGAGGTTTTCGGGTTGGAGTTGGGTACACGGACCTCCTCTGTCGGCCCCGGGGGTGATGCTTCGGGACCGATGTTTTCGGTTCCGAGCCTCCCTCTTGGTGCGTCGGCTGCGGGAGTGCCATCTACTGTTGTGGCCTCGGGGGGTTGGACCTTCCCAGGACTCTGGGGGTCCCGCCTTCAGGGCCATGAGGAGTGCTTTGGCAAAATCTTCTTTGGCCACTTCCACCGTCACCTACCCTTGGCACGGAAACTGGTTCCTTTGTAGTCCCCCTGTCTCAAGACAGTGGAGCCCTGTGGCCTGAGGCCACCCCCATCGGGGGTTCCCTCCTCCTGAGGGTCCCTCCGAAGCGTCTTCAGAGGGACCTCCGAGGAAGAGACAGTGCAAGAGGAAGCACGTCGACTCCCCTGACGAGTCTCTCACCTCGGACACCGACCTCGATGATGCAGAGGGGTCCCCCAAGTCGTCCTTAGATGATGTCTCCTTTGCGGACATTTTGGAGATCCTGAAGCAACGAGGCGACTGGCAGTCCAAACCCCCTTCCGCTGAGGAGTCGGTATTCCTCAAGGCCTTCGGGGCTCAGCCCTCCACCTCCTGGGTGTCTCCGCCCTTCGATGAGCTCCTGGATTTGATCTCACTAAGGGCGTGGGAACACCCGGATTCTGTGGAACCGGTGCCAGCTCGCCCCAATAAATTTTTCTCAGCACCCCCTGAAAAGGATTTTCTCTCCAAAGGTGTGGCTGTAGATGCCCTGGTGGTGGCATCTGCTACCCAACAAGATGTGGCAGAGGCTTCAATGTCCGTTCATCCTCCTAATAAAGAGTCTAGGAGCATGGATCGGTACGGGAAGCGCACCCTTACTTCAGCAGCCTTTACTTTAAGGTCTCTGAATTATTTGATGCACTTCACCAGACTTCAGAGGGATCTGGTCAAGGAACTTTCAGATACCCTCTCTGGGAACTTACCTGAGCAGTTGGCCCAGACGGTTAACTCTCAGCTGGCTACCCTATCATCGTTATCGAACTCGTCCATGAGGCTCATTTCATATGCAGCCGAGGGGGCAAGCAGAGCGGTGGGAACAGGCGTTGCTCTACGGAGACAAGGCTGGCTCCGCCTGTGTCATTTTGCGGAGGCCTTTAAGTCTTCCTTTGCCGACGCTCCCTTTGATGGGTCCTCTCTGTTTGGACCCAAGGTAAAGGACACCTTGACTCGCTGTGAACAAGAGGGTAAGACTTTAACTGCCGTAGGGGCATGGTTTTCTACTCCCTTCAGGCCTTATCCCAAGGCTAGAAGAGGGGGGAAAATGTGGTTCTGTAAATCTCAAAAGCTTTACTCTTCGCAGCAGAGCGATCCCCCTTCTAGAGGCAGAGGAGGGGGAAATTTTTCACGAAGACGCCGTCCCAGAGGCGGCGGAGGCCCCCGCAACACTGGAGACCACGAGTCCTTTCGTGGCTCCTCAACCTTCCAGCATCCCTGAAGGAGTGCCCGACTGTGCAGCTCCGGAGCCAGTCGGGGGTCGTTTTTCGAAGCACCTAAAGGCCTGGGAGAGTATCACTCAGGACCAATGGGTGCTCCGAATCATCGCCGGAGGTTACACCATCCCCTTTTCTCAACCCCCACCTCCATCCCAGAAAATCCCGGACCCGCCACCCAGTCAACGGGATCTTGCAGCCAACGAAATATCAAAGCAGCTTCAAAAAGGAGCCATCCAACCTGTCCCCGCAGGCCAGACCGGATTAGGGACTTACTCAATATTCTTTTTGGTGCCAAAAAAGACCGGGGACTTGAGGCCCATTTTGGATCTCAGCAAACTAAATCGTTCAGTGAAACTTTCCAAGTTCTGGATGGTCACCTTACAATCCATTCTCCCGCTGCTGGAGAAAGGTGTTTGGATGTGCTCCATAGATGTCAAGGATGCCTATTATCACATCCTGATAGATCAGGAGTCCAGGAGACACTTGCGCTTCAGCCTGGGAGATGGTCATTTCCAGTTCCGTGCACTGCCCTTTGGTCTCACCACAGCCCCCAGGGTGTTCACCAAATGTTTGGCGGTGGTGACTGCTCACCTGAGAAGTCTAGGATTCCAGGTGTTTCCATACCTAGACGACTGGCTCCTAACTGCCACCTCCAGGCGTCTACTCCTGCAGAACCTAGCAGACACTATATCTCTAGGCAACTCCCTAGGAATCACCTTCAATTGGACAAAGTCTGTGTTGCTGCCATCTCAGCGCATTCAGTTTATCGGAGCAGAGATAGACTCAAAGCAAATGCGAGTCTATCTTCCTGCAGAGAGGATAGAAACACTACAGTCTCAAGTTCGAGCTTTGCTCCTCAGACGTCGAGCCCCAGCGAGGATGGTCCTACAACTGTTAGGGTCCATGTCGGCCACAGTTCTCCTAGTCCCCTTAGCAAGGTTACATACGAGGATTCTCCAGTGGCTCCTGTCAGTCCAGTGGTCTTATCAGGATCTCCCACTCAGTCACCACATTCTGATCACAGAGACGTGCAAACAGGACCTTCATTGGTGGCTTCTTTCCTCCAACCTGGATCAGGGGCGACCCTTCGTTCCACCACCCCCAGTGGCCACACTGACTACGGACGCCTCCCAGACGGGGTGGGGGGGATCATTACCTGGGCAGGTCAGTCCAAGGCCAGTGGCACTCCGACGAGAATCTCCTCCACATCAACATACTGGAAATGAGGG
The DNA here is from genome assembly GCF_019279795.1 of Protopterus annectens. NCBI lineage: Eukaryota > Metazoa > Chordata > Ceratodontiformes > Protopteridae > Protopterus > Protopterus annectens. Next base: position 620,275,132 of record NC_056725.1, read on the forward strand.
CGGTGCTTCTATCGCTGCAAGCACTACACAGTTACCTCCCCCAGGACACGATTGCCATCCAGTCCGACAACATGTCGGTAGTCTGGTACCTGAACAAGCAAGGAGGGACCAGATCCTACCTTCTTTGCAGAGAGGCCATGAAGGTATGGGATTGGGCGATTGCAACCAAACGTTTTCTGGTAGCAACACACATTCCAGGGAAATCAAATGTGATAGCCGACAAGCTGAGCAGAACTATTCTCTCCCCTCACGAGTGGTCTCTGAACGACAGAGTAGCAACTCAGATTTTCAGGAGATGGGGAACTCCTTGCTGCGACCTTTTCGCAACCCCCCTCAACACGAAATGCCAACAGTTCTTCTCTCTCATCCCAGTTCCGGGGGAGATTCCCAAGGACGCCCTAGTCCAAGCTTGGCCCACCGGTCTGCTATACGCCTTTCCTCCGGTTCCTCTTCTTCCCAAGGTGATCCAGAAGGCGATTCGCTTGGAGAGCAAAATGATCCTAGTTGCCCCATACTGGCCTCGTCAAGTCTGGTTTCCCTTTCTTCGCAAATATGCGCTGGGCGGTCCATGATTCCTGGGTCAAGTTCCGGATCTCTTGACCCATCAGTCGGGACAGCTACATCAGTCCCTCCACTCGTTAAAGTTAACAGCTTGGCTCCTCCTCTTCCGACCATAGTCAGGAACCATGCTTTGGACCCGGAAGTCATACATATCTTATCCTCGGCCCACAAGACTTCTACTAAGAAAATGTATAACAGCAAATGGAAGAGATTTGCTATTTGGGCCCAACTCCGGGGCTTAGACCCCATGACAGCCCCGGTGTCAGAGGTTCTGAAGTTTTTAGCTTCTCTGTTCAACCAAGGTTGTTCAGTCTCTACCATCAAAGTTCAATTGGCGGCTATTTCCAATTTTCATGAGAGCATAGAACCACCTTTGATGAGCAACAAGTTGTGTAAAGCCTTCATGAAAGGTGCTGGGCTGCTACGGCCCCCGATATCTCATCCTGCTCCACCGTGGGACCTTAATGTGGTGTTAGGTGCTTTAACCTCTTCCCCTTTGAACCGGCAGCAACTTGTGACTTAAAATTTCTTTCTTGGAAGACTGCTTTATTAGTTGCAATTACATCAGCCAGGCGAGTTTCAGAACTTCAAGCCCTATGTATCAAACCACCATATCTGTTTTTTCACAAGGATAGAGTATCCCTCAGACCGAACCCATCCTTTGTTCCTAAGGTTTGTTCTACTTTTTGTCTGCAGCAATCACTGGAACTTCCAGTTTTCTTCCCGAAGTATTCAAACAGAGCGGAGTATATCTTTCACACCTTAGATGTCCACAGACAATTATGCTTCTATTTGGATAGGACACACCAAACACGAAAAGCAGATCAATTGTTTGTGTCCTTTTCGGATAATAATTTGGGCAAAGCCATCACGAAAGTCACTATTTCCAAGTGGATCAGAGACTGTATCAGTCATACTTACTTCATTTCTAACAAAGAGCTTATAGCTACAGTGAAAGCTCATTCTACCAGGGCTATGGCTACTTCGGCAGCCTTTCATTCCAAGCTTGCTATTAGTGACATTTGTGCGGCGGCTACGTGGTCTTCTCCTCACACCTTTATTTCTCATTACAAATTGGACATGGCATCTCGGGGGCGAGCTTCCTTCGGTTCCACAGTTCTCAGGAGTGTTTTCCAGTGAGCCACCCAGGAATCAGGTGATAGGGACGCTGTCCCATCAGTACAGAATGTAGGCGAGATAGGATCACATTACATCTTTTAGTTATGTACTTACCATAACTTCAGATGTATGGGATCCATCTCACATTCCTAATAACCCACCCTCCTTCCCCCTGCCTTGGAGATCAGAAGAGACCGGACGGTCCGAGTTCAATTGTTTCCTCTCTTGAAACACCTGGCAATATTATATCAACAGTCTATGTGTGTGTGCATGTGTGTGGACAAACAAGATCTGGGGAAGCAGTGGTGGTGCATCCTGGGATGTGGGATAGCTCAGCCAATAAGAGACTTCGTTCTATAGTATAGCATGCCGAGTCGGAGCCGAGGATCGGCTCCGAACCCATCAGTACAGAATGTAGGCGAGATGGATCCCATACATCTGAAGTTATCGTAAGTACATAACTAAAAGTTTTGTACCTATCATAAATGTAGATGTTCGAGTGCTAATACAGCTGCAGTACAGGTTTCCCTCCCTCCTTCCCCTCTTGGTAAAGGACTAGTGGCTAACACCTCCTCTTGCAACCTAATTTGAGGTTATCCTTCTATGGTGTATTTGCTTGCAACTACTGTTTTTGATTACATTGCATTGCTTGAATATATATATATGTATATATATATATATATATATATATATATAATTTATGTATTGCCTTCCTTCTGGGGGCACCTGACATCTGGGGCAAGAAAGACTGAAGAATATGGCGTCGGCTGTGTCTTATATACCCCTGTCGCTCTGACGTCAGGAAAGAAAGCAACAACAACCGACGCCGGACCAAGACTTTGGAATTCAGCCGACTGAGGGACCGCCTGACGGCAGAGAACCCATCTGTGATTACTGCAGCTGTATTAGCACTCGAACATCTACATTTATGGTAGGTACAAAACTGTACTTTCCTCCTCCTATTATACAGCCTATTGATTTTGTGATTCTACCAGGGTGGCTTTTTTTTTTTTTGAGTTAGTTCCATACTTCTTCCTGATGGGTACAGCTGCTTCTGTACGGCTATTGACATGCTTGTATAGGGTTTCTGTGAACAGTTCTGCATAGGCAACAGTGTTTGCAGGGTTTATGGGGGCTTCAGATTTTTCCAGATTATCACTTAGTAGCAGGACGTTAGCCTTGGAGTAGTTCCCGAATATTCCAGGCTTAGTTGGGGTCCAGGTTTTATTTTTACTTTAAAGGAGTCCATTTTGTAGTGTGACCTTAACTGAGAAGGCATTACACTAGGGGGTGTGCAGCACTCTCCCACATTAGTGAGGACCATATCCAGTGTGGTTGCATCCCTGGTTGGTGTATTGACAATCTGGTCCAAGGAGTTTGTGTTTACAAAATCCCTGGACCTCTGTTGTGCCGTTTGGTTTTTCCTGCTGCCCCAAGGGTTTCCACCAAATGCCTCCTCCTGTGATTGCTTTTTGCAGGATGAGAAGAGTTCATATCTTTCCTTATCTGGCCGACCCAGTCATTCAGGCTTCCTTCCCCAAGACCTTGCTTCAACACCTTCAATATACTGTTTGTCTGTTGTAAAGCCTGGGGTTTACATTGAACTTCTATAAATTAGTCCTGCTTCCTTCTCAGGATCATGTGTTTCTTAGTTGCAGGCACCAGACTATCCCTATGCTGTCTTCTCTACCTCCTCCCTAGGCTCTTTCTCTGATTGCCTTTTTTCAGTCACTTCTTTCTCAGGTTTCAGTTCCTGCCAGGGAGTTTTTCAGGGTTCTAGGATTCATAGCCTCCACCATTCCTATGATTCCTCTTGCCAAGCTCCATATGAGAAAACTACAGTGGTTCCTAAAGTCAGCATGGCTCCATCACTGTCATACTGTAGATTTTCAAGTCCCTCCTCTTCTGTGCCTCAAGCGCGAGCTTTAGTGGTAGATTCATCAGTTGTCTCTGAACCCAGGACTTCCTTTTCAGCCTCCATCCCCTGCTCATAAACTTTTTTAGATGCCTTAGACACTGGGTGGGGAGCCTCTTTTGGTCCCCTCAGGATCCAATGTCTCTGTCCCCTCGTCAGAGGTCAGACCATGTCAGTATCAAGGAGATGAAAGCTCACCTTTTCGCCCTTCAGACTTTTCTTTCTTTCTTTCTGGGCCTCTCAAAATATTTACAGACAATACCATAGTAATGTGGTACATCAACAAGCAAGGGGAGACAAGATGCACCTTTTGTGCAGGTTGCCTATTCAAATTTGGGATCTAGCTGTCAAGTGGCTCTTCAGGCCGTAGATATTCCTTCAGAGCAGAACATTATGGTAGACTCTCTGAGCAGGTCTGTAACGCAGGTTCATGAATGGATGTTTCACAAAGATGTGCTTCTGGACATTGTCTATCAGTGGGGTACTCCTCAGGTAGATCTTTTTCCTCTCTTTTGAACAGGCAACTTCCTCTTTTTTTGCACCAGAGTCCTATGGTCTGGAAGATGGGACACCCTTTCTTTTCATGGAAGGGGATGTTTCTCTACACCTTCCTTCCCCTTTCTGTCATTCCAAGGATCCTGCTCAAGATGGAGCAAAACTCCCCGAAAATCTTGTTGGTGAATCCCTTTTGGCCAAGACAGCATTGGTTCCCACTTCTTCTGCAACTAGCCAAGGGCAGTCTTCACAAGTTACCTCACAGGGTGGACCTAATCACACAAGACAAGGGGTTTCTCATCCATCCTCACTTGTCCGCTCTTCAGCTGACATTGAGTATGATAAGGTTTTGATCCTTTTTAGGCACCTTTTTCTGAGGACATACTTCAGGTTCTGCAGAAGCTAGGAAGCCCAGTACCAGGAAATCCTGTATGTCCAAATGGAAGAGATGTTCTGTTTACCTTGTTCGTAACCAGGATCCACTTTCTGTGTAGATCCCTCTGGTTCAATCTGACTTATGTGAATTGCTCCATGCTTAGTTGGCTTATTCCTCTGTTAAAGCTCACCTTTTCATTTGTATGTGTTTGTCCGCCATTAATTCCTCCTCTGGCCTCTAGATTTGAGGTCAAGCAGTTTCCTAAAGGTGTCCTACATATCGATCCTTCCAGGAAGCTTATTCCACCTTCCTGGGATCTTAATTTTGTTGTGGAAAAATTGACTCTGAGTCCTTTTGAGCCTGATGCTTCAGCTTTCTTGCAGCATTGTACATGGAAGACTTTTCTTCTTTTGGCCTTTACTTCAGCTAAAAGTGTGTCTGAACTCCAGGCTGTTATGGCTCTTCCTCTGTTTCTGTTTTTTCATAGGGACAGGGTGCCTCTTTGTACTAATCCTTCTTTTATGCCCAGGGTGGTTAATGAATTGTGTAAAGCAAATCCAAAAAACAGCCAGCACCACACGGAGAATCAAAGACTTTATTAAGTCTTAGTACATTTTAAAAATCCAAAGACTTTCTTAAGTCTTCATACAGACCGGTTACAAACCAAAAGCCTTTATCAATGTGATACAACACCCAGTGTGCTCCCTTTTATACAATACAGTCACCCTTATAACCATTAGAGTGGCCCCAATAGTTAAATAGACTAATACAGTCCCCGTAAAATAAAAATGAACATACATAAATATTAACGAAAAACAATAATTCACAAAAGTAACAACACATGTAATACATGTTGTACACACCATACTAAACAATAATCATGAATCTTTACAGATGTTCATTCAAGACAGGTGGGAATAACCCACCCAGTCTAATGATCCATGCTTTTCCCTTTTTATTTAAAAATTCATGCCATTTGATTTTGTTGAATCTTTGACTACCAACCTTATCAATAATAGTAAAATGAAAATTGGCCATATTATGAACAAGAGTATGTCTATATAGTGCATTGGTAATAACCTTATTCCTTATATTACTCAGATGTTCCGTGATGCGCAGTTTTAGAGATCTAGATGTTTGACCAATATAAAATGCAGAACAATGGCAAACAGCCAAGTACACTACCCAATTACTACTACAATTGGCAAACATCTGAATCTCAAAAATATGTTTGGCGTTTTTAGTTGTAAACTCCTTTGTTTTAAACACACATCTACAAAAACTACAATGTTCACAAGGAAAATATCCAAATAATCTAGTGCCATCCAATGTCTGTTGTATTTTCATATTAGAAAACGCGTGTTTTTTTTTTTTTTATAAAAACTAAGGTGTCCACCTAAAGTGACCCCCGTACGAAAAGCAAAGGCACACCTGTTATCCAATATTTCACCCAAATATTCATCTGATAACAAAATATCCCAATGTCGTTGAATTAAATTGGTCAGCTGTTTGATATTCTACCAAATGTTGTTGTGAATCAAATTTTAGATCCACTGTTGGACTTATGGCTCTGATAAGTAAGCAGTTTCTCTGTGGGCATCTTACCAACTGTATCACGGTTTGCATTAAATTTTTGACAAAATAACCTCGTTCAATAAACCTCCTAGTTAAATCATCATTAAATTGTGCAAAATCCACTTCTCTGGAGCAAATGCGTCTAATCCTCATATATTGGGATTTAGGAATGTTCTTCATGTGTTTTGGATGACAGCTGGGATGCATGTAGAAGGGAGTTAGAATGGAACAGCTTCCTATAAACTGTGCTCTGAAGGGTACCATCTTCCTGTTTATTAATCATCACATCCAAAAAAGGAATACATTTCCAATCAAAACTAACAGTGAAAGGAATACCCCATTTATTTCCGTTCAGATATTGCACAAACTCTTCCAAATATGCAACATCAGATTTCTAAACCATCCAGCAGTCATCCAGGAACCTTCTCCAAATGTCGATTTCCTCAATGAAAATATTATGACTTCTATCATTGATCATGAAATGTTCGACATAACCCATGAAAAGATCTGCATAAATGTGGGCAAAAGCAGCCCTCATTGCAGTACCTCTCATCTGTAAGTAACACTTAACATTGAAGAAAAAGACAGTTTTCGTTAGCACATGCTCGGTTAAAGAGAGAAGGAAAGTATTAAATCCAGGACTATATAACCCCAGCTCAGTAAGCCAAAATCCAGTGCCGTTAACCCAGCCCAGTGAGGAATGCTAGTATAGAGAGATGTAACATCTAAAGTACAAAGCAACCATCCATCTTCCAATTGTACATCAGCATTGATATTTAAAAAATCTTTAGTATCTTTAATTCTAGCCCTAACAGCTTGCAATAAAGGTTTCAAATACTTGGTTAGATATACAGAAATGGGTTCCGTTAATGAACCCCTGCCTGAAACAGTTGGTCGCCCTGGTGGGTTATGAAGATTCTTGTGCACTTTAGGCAACATATAAAGAAATTGTGAAGCCAGTAACTTAACCTTAAGATGGAAACATGTTTTTTCATCAATGATACCCTCATCCAAAGCCATATCCAGAAATTCATCAATTTGTGCTTTAAAACATGGGGTAGGATCAGTGGGCATGATCATATAAAATCTCCCATCACCAAGTTGTCTATTGGCTTCTGCCTCATACATAGTCCAGTGCATTACCACTATCGATCCCCCTTTATCGGCCTGTATGATGACCAAATCCTTCCTATTTTTAAGTATCCTTAGTGCCTCCCTTTCCTGCTGGTTTAAATTATTGGAAAGCACCCCCTCAGTATAGCACAAATTGAAATGTAGCTCTTTTAATATGCATTTTTGAAAGATTTCAACATATTTATTCATTGGTGGCATAACGGATGAAGGATGAAATTTAAAGCCAGTCTCTTGAGACCCATTGTTATGATTATGGGGGCAAAAGACATCCAGGAAAGTTTTCATACAGACAGCTGTGAGGCTTGCTTGTACTCCCTCTTGTCAACATTCAGCAGCTGAGGAAATTTTTTTCCTGTGGTCCCAACTCCACCCCTTTGGTAGGGGGATGAGCTACCCACATCACCATCAGGACTCACAACATGTTCCCCCGGTGAGTGCACACTTCCGTACAATTTATTGTTAAAGGTTACAATAAAACTTTGGCTTAATGAGCTGAAAGCCCCACCCCAGGACATTCTCTGCAGTTATCCTTCTTCTCCAGAGGTATGTAGCTGTTTGTGTCCCTGATGCTGTACTCCCCCCCCCCCCCCATGGGCCTTCCTGTCCACCCCTGCCAAGTCCATCGAGTAGCCAAGCTGCTAATCATATTGTGCTTGCCTAAGTCGTAGGCTGTTATTAGTTTCTCTGTGCCACCAGAACTGACCATGTTGCTGTAGTAAATGATTTGAAATGTGTTGAGCATTTTGAAAGTAACAAAGAAAAATATTTTTAAAATTTTACTTTGAATAATGCTTTGGCAAAATATCACTTAATCTTTGCATATGGAAATAATAGTGAACAGTGTGGTAAATATTGTGTTTTATAAAAACATTCTTCTGTTTTTTGCCTAATGCAGGACCTGGTGATGCACCAGAAAACTCTCCTAGTATTTTGACTATGTTGGAAACCTTGCAGAACACCCCTAGTTTAGAGGCTCATAAAGAAATGATCAAGTGGATATTGAAGGTAAGCTATTAAATGTTCTTCAGTTTTTTGTACTGTTTATTAATTATATTAGTTATTCTGCAGCTGGGAAGACTATTTTTATGTAATCATAAATGCCGTTAGAACTGTTTATTTCTTTAATTCTAAAACTGGAAGCAGTAGAATGAATTTTACCATAATGCAGCATTATGAGAACAAGCCATAGTCATCATACACTGCATGTCCATATTTAACAGTGTAATGGTTGTTTAAGTGAGCTGAGCTACAAGCTTTGATGTGCATTTAGTTGCTTCCTATCACTCCCCAACTTGAATACAGTGTAATCTTTTTGAACTATGGCGGGGACAGTGTATTGCACTGTTACTAAGTTGCTACAGAGTGATCACACCTCAGCAGAGAGCTTAACAAATTCAGGGTCATAGTTCAAGATAGAGCCCCAGTTTATATAAAAAAAAATCTGAGGTATAAAAAAATTCTGAAAAATGAGAGTTAATGGTTTTGTAGAATGTCCACGTAGCTATTTTTAGCTAGGAAAGCTATGCATAAAGATTTTATTAACTTCAGTTAATTGGCTTTGGGTGTATGAACAATCAGTGCAGTTCCAGGTGTGTGATAGTCCTACATTTCTAGATATAGTTTGCATGAGGAGATGTTAAGCAGGAATGAACTTTAAGTTGAAATATTGGTGAGTGAGGTGAAAATATTTTTTTTTCCTGTGGAGAATCAAAGAACAGGGTTATCTTGGAAATGTGGTATCTTACTTCCGGGATTGTTTACTCTGTGCAGTGGGTGGATCACTTGCTATATCCTTTGCCTGCCCATTTAGTACTTCTCTTTGTATGTCAAGAGGTATCATGTTTGGATTTATTAACCCCTTGTCCCATGCTGTTTATCCGTGCATCGTTGTATAAGAGGCATTCGTGTAGACCTAGGAGCCACACTTTGTTCTTTCCATCCATGCAGTTTACTTTTCTAAACAGTTTTGACTGGAATGTTTACACATTTGATGGTGAAAAACAAATACCTGTTAACCATTTTTTTGTGTAGAATAACCAGGTTTGACCCTCACAGGAGTTGCCTGTTTTGCTAGATCTTTGTATGGTATCAGCAGTCAAATGTGCCAGTGATTTAAAATCATGACCTACCTGTCTCAGATTGAAGAGTTGCTAGTCAAAACCTAGTGTGACATTTTTTAGTGACTGCCAAGCACAGGGATTTTTTTTTTTACAAAGCATGCTTGCAATCCCAGGCAGTAGCCACAGAGGTAGAAGCTAAATGAGTCAAGATCAAAGGCAGTGACCTCACGTCTTGACTCTGAATCACTTGTATTTTTTCTTTTTGTCACCTAATCAAAGACCACCTCAGCTTCTGCAGGTTTGTAGTATGGACTCCTCAGTGCTTTGCCAAAGGATGATCTCACTTTGTTAGATGGTAACAGAGAGAGTTTTATGAGTGAATACTCAAAAACCAAATGACTTAAAGCAAGGCAGGTGCAGATAACAGTAGACAGCCAAACAAAAGAAAAAACTGCACCAAACTGACACCAAATATTTAATAAAATAAAATAAAAATAACAGTTAAGGTAAGCGCTTTCATGTCTGTACTCATCGCTTCATCAGACACATGAATAAAAATAAAGTCAGCATTTATAGTCTAACTAATAGTCAGCAGATATTTAAAATTTAAAAGGTCACCTGATATTTAAAAAATCACATGTCTACTTAAGCAGTCATCACAAACCATATTGTAGGGCAGTTAAAAACATAGAATATAGCAAAAGAAATATATATATATATATATACACATGCACATATAAATATATAAACATATAGGCATATATAAAAAAACATCATGTATAGTCAAATAAATTAAAATAAAATAGTATACATTTAGAACTCATCATCGCTAAGACATTAATACATACCCAACACAGTTAAGTGTAAGGACTAGCAATCTAGTATCGCCATAAGAATATATATATATATATATATATATATATATGTATGTATAAAACAAATATGTACATATATATATATATATATATATATATATATATATATATACACACACACACACACATATATATATATATATATATATATATATATAGATATATATAGATATGTATATATATGTATATATATATATATATATATATATAAAATAGATACATAGATATGAGTGTAGATACATTGTGTGTGCACAAAATGAATATTTCAAATTATCTGCAGCCTTCTACAGATTATACTAGAAAATAACATATTTGTATTTGAGAATGAGTTTTATCTTCAAAAGGTCAACGTAGCTATGGGCACTGCTTATGCAAATAGCTACGCCAACCTAGCTCTGGTGAGCTGGCAACAGCAATCTTTACTCCCTGAAACTAATCCTTTTTTAAACAACATCTGTTTTGTGGATGAAGTTTTTATGTTGTGGAAGGGAAATGCAAGTGAACTCACTGATCTTGTGAGTTATTTACACACTAAGACTCAGTTTTTAAAGTTCACTTACCAGCATTCAAATATTGAGATTGATTTCTTGGATGTAAAAGTCAGGAAATCTGATTTGAATGAAGTAAGTAGCAGCATCTACAGGAAACTTACTCGAAGGAATGCTTTACTACATAAAACAAGCATGCACCCTAGGCATTTCCCCAGGGACATACTTAAAGGACAGGTCTGTAGGGTTTTACAGCTACACAAAATAGGAATGATGAAGCAGAAGCAGCTTTAGCCAATACGAGGTGTGAATGTTTAGAGAGAGGCTATTCTGAACAGGAGATTAACTCTACCATAGATGAAGCTTGGAAACAAAGAGGAAATAAATGCAAACCCTACTTAACAAATAACATGCAGAATGATCATGGTGATAATCCTGCTCTTGGTGACCATAGGTTCAGAGTTGTCTTTCAATATTCAAGTGATGTAAATGAATACACTAAAATTATTAAGAGAAATTGGCATATTTTACAGGAAGTACCAGGGCTTCTAGGAAAAAATTGGGAATACTAAATTGGAAAAATAATTTACTAACATATGACAGTGTGCATCCAAGATTTACTTTTGACAATATAGTGGTAGGACAGTTGGGTAGGGTATCAAGATTATGTACAGATGAGGATATGTTTGCCATGGAAATTGGATGATTTGAAACACAATTTTACTGAGAGAGGATACAAAGCACATAAGGTAGAGGGAATTTTACAGAAAAGAGCAGGACAAAGGAAAGATAAGATGTGGCCTTGGTTAATATGTGACCGAGAGGAAAGTGTTAGGAACAACAATCTCACAAGACAGGAGAATAAAATAAGATTGATGCTCACCTATAGCAATAATATACATGGGGTGTGTGATATAGTAAGGAAGAATTGGAAAATTCTTCTCACAGATGAAAATATAAAGAAAGTTATAGAGGGAGAACCAGTGTTTGGTTTCAGAAGGAATAAGAATTTAAAAGACTTGTTATGCCATGAAAGGAATAAAATGACTCAAGTTAAATCTAGATTTAAAGGAACTAGACCTTGTGGCTCCTCAAGGCATGTTTATATGTAAAAACAGAAACCACATTTATACATCCCATTACTAATAGAACATATTTCAACACATATGCTAATTGAAAGACTGAATATGATATTTTTAGCCACCTGTAGGTCATGTGCAGGATTTTATGTATGGAAGACAAAATTGCATGTTAAAAAATAGAATATTAAATCATTTGTCTGCTATAAGGCTACATAATGAGCATAATGCTTTACATCAACATATTCATCAGTTTCCAGGACATGATTTTAGGTTTGTAGTAATACAGCGCATACACAATAGTTTTTTTTTGTGTGGGGGGGGGGGGGGGGCTGGTGAATGAAAAATAGAATCCGGAAGCAAGACGGATTACAGAGTTAACAGCACATATATTCCCAGGATTGAATTATGTCATTCCCCTTAAGCCCTAAAGAAAAGGTGGATAAATTACTGATTTTAATAGGTAGTTGTTTATTATTTAAACTATTTGAACTGTTTAGTTAATAGTCTGAAGAAGGGCATTAGCCTGAAAGCGCTTACTCACAATTGTTGTTGCTCTGATTTTGTCGTTTTATGCTCTTCGCGTGATTAAACCTTGGACTATACTTCGTGGTGGTTGTTGCCATTTTTACTTTTCAGTCTTATGGTTTTGGTGATTTTTTTTCTTGAGTATCCACTGACTGCAACTCTTTACTAACTGCTGTTTTTCACAAACTGCCCAGCAACTGACTTCAGCAGTCTCTTTTTTTTATAGTCCAGGTTAACAGTATCACCTGTCTTATTTTAAAAATAGCAGTCAGCTGTTTGAAAAAGTTCTTTTTCTTGACAATCAGCTGTTCCAAATAATTACATAGCAACCAAGAACATTCTAATGACATCACCTACTATTTAGCTAATTCTCCACAGTTGTACTTTAGAATCTCCATCACAAACTTGTGCAGTTAGAAATGTATCTGAACAGTGACAGATTTCTTTAAACATTCTGTATAAACAGGGAAATACTCAACATTTTAAAAACTCATTTACATTCACACAATTAGACATGCTGGCATACAATACAAGCTAATCTGAGAATCTACACAATTCTCTTGCCAGACATGTTAACACAGATGACAGTGTTTTCATTTTCTTCACACTTGCCTTTTCTGCGCAAGGACTACTGGATGTGCTCAATAGATCTTCAGGAAGCATACTATCACACAAAAATGAACAGACGGTCTAGGAGATATCTACACTTTTAGCTGGGAGCCAGTCACTACCAATTCAGAGAACTGTCCTTTGGCCTTACCACAGCCCCCAGGGTTTCAAGCATATAAATAGGACCAAAAACGTTTGGTGCCTTTTTTGGTTACTTTGCCTCTGAGGAAGCTACTCAACTGAAGTAGCGAAAATGCTGTTCTTATTGTTGTTAATAAATTTGCGTTAAGGCTTTTTGTGGCTTGGTGGATTCGTTAGCACTCCTATTTGTGTGTTTCTAAAGTCTGTACTTGTTTTCCGTATTCGAAGTTTGTCATGACATCGGAGCGCTTACAGAGTCCCACTAGCCCGAACATTTTTGGGACTGATACTCCGGGGAACGCTGACATCACTTCCTTACTTCTGACTGTCTCCCAAAGATTAGAAGCGTTGAATTCGCGTTTGGATATTTTAGAAAAGAGTGGTGCTAATGGCCCTCATTTGGTTCCGGTTTGTGGAGCATCTAACACAGGGAACGAGTGTACATCAGGGTCCTTGTCGAGTTTACCAGCGGCTCAACCTGCTCGTTCAGAGGATGGTTTAAATAACCTGCCGCACGGTCATGACCCATTGGGGAACTGCTCAAACAATTTACCGAACCAGGGGAATGCACTTATTGGCGTGACATCCGCGGCTGAAAGGATATCTAACACAGGTGACTTTTTTGCCTTTTTCAAACCGTTAAGGAATGATCCGCCGGTGCAAGCACCAGGCTCTTTTACTGAACATGCTGATAACATTTCGGATAAACTTAAGTTATTGGATTCCAAGACTTTGAAAATAAGAAAGTTGCAGCTTGAAGTTGCTTACTTCAAGCAATGTATTACCGAAGGCTTGGTTCCAAAAGGACTGAGAAATAAATTTTTACCTTCTAATCTTATTTTGGACAATGCTTTTTTGGTTGATTTAAGGGACTTATTTCAAAAGCAAGGCATGGAGCTATTAGACTTGATTGTAAAGCATTATTCTGTCAATATTGACAAACTTGCTATTGAAATTAACCATTTAGATCAAGAAATTAAAATGAACATGAATTTTGCAAGATTCAAATATGACCATGCACACATCTTTTCTAGTATAGATGCATACATGGTTAAGATTAAATCTCACAAATCTAAGAAATTGTTTAGAGATAGGCAGGCTTATGAACACAATAAAGCCTACCCTAAATTAAATTGGGTTGGAGGGGACAACAGTGGCAATGTTTTGTGTGACAGTGTTGTTAATGAGGTGAATCCTTTTCAAAGCAATGAGAATGTAGAAACGCCAGCAACAGAGGATGAGAATGGACCGAGGAGAAGCAATAGAAATAGGAATAAGGCTGGCAATTGTGAGACGCAATCTGGGAATTTTGCTAACAGTAATTTAGAGAATAATACCAACAAGCCTAACCAGGCTTTTTTAGGGAACCAGAGCAACCAAGGCTACAAGAAAAAGAACAGGAACTGGAAGCATTAGATAACAATGACACATTAGCACCTAGTGTGGTTGCCCCTTTTATTTTACATAATGTAAAAGGTGATTTTACCATATACAACTTTTCTACGTTAACGTTTGAACCTGAACTAATTGAGCTTCTTGCTTTAGGTAATACTTTTGTTCCCTCTAAACGACTTGACGTGGCTAAGGTTCTTGTAGACCTGAAATGTTATGTTCGTAAGCTTAATTTAAAACTGCTTTTTAATAATTCTGTTGACAAAGTTACTACTGGTTTAAAAATGCCTAGCTCGTTTAACCCACCCTTACATGTTGGGTTACGCATGTTTGAAAATGCTTGTGAATTGGATATTAGACACCTGGATAAAACTCAATTCTGTAATAAGAACAAGTTTAACATCACCAAAGAACAGTTATCAGCCCTCAACCGGTTACGTGACCTTTCTGTTAGAGTCATGAAACCTGATAAAGGGGGCGGGCTTGTCATTTTGGAAAATAGTCAATACATAGAAAAAATGCTTCTAGTCTTAGATACTCCAGCTTATAAAAATTCGTCACTTAATGAAATGAACATAAGCATTAACAGGATTAGAGGTTATTATAGGGATTTGTTCATAGAAGGCAGAATTGATTTAGACACCTGTGAATACATTGCTATTTCACAACCTAGAATACCAGTAATGTTTGGTATCCCCAAGGTTCATAAAAACCTTGAGGATCCTCCCATGAGGGCATTAGTTGATGGGAGGTCGTCCATCTCCCACCCTTGCGCTCAATATATTGACTTTTTACTTTCCAAGTATTTAAATCTGATTCCAAGCATTTGTAAAGATTCTTGGTGTTTTTTGTCAAACATTAATCAAATTGCTTTTGATAGGTCTTTTAATTTTCTTACAATCGACGTAGTTGATTTGTATACCTCTATACCTCACCAAGAGGCTATTGAGTGGTTGGAACTTTTATTGATTGAGTTAAAGGCCCCCAGGAATGAAATAAATAATGTTACAGAGTTACTTGATATTGTACTATCCTCCAATTTTTTTATATTTGAGAAGGATCATTACATCCAAAAACATGGGGTAGCAATGGGATCCCCATGTGGGGCTATAGTGGCCAACATGTTCATGGCATACTGGGAGAAACAACATGTAGTTAATCACCCAGTTTGGAAAGAGAAAATTGGCTACTATACCCGGTTTTTGGATGATATTTTTATCCTTTTCAAAGGGGATGTACAATTGGCGCAGGGGTTTGTTGACTACCTCAATCAAACCACACCCTTCCTTAAGTTCACTTTCAAGTTCGCCAGTGACGAGTTGGACTATCTTGATGTAAAATTGAAAAAGGATTTGGGTAATCGCAAATTTGTCTCCACCATTTTTCGGAAAAACACCTATGTTAATTCTTTCCTACACTTTTCAAGCTCCCACCCCTTTAAATTAAAGAGAGCTATCATCAAAGGACAGCTAGTTAGGGCGGTGAGAATGTGTAGTGAAATTAAAGATTTTGAAGATGAATGTTCCTTATTAACTGATTTTTTCATTGAACGAGGGTACCCATGTGTTATTATAGAAGAATTAGTAAGTGAGGTTTCAGTAAAGAGATCAAATGTTTTTTTCAAACCATTAATATATAATGAAGGGGTTATTCTTCCTGAGTCCAGTGAAAGTATATTGGAGAACAATGTTGTGGACTTATGTAGGAATTCTAGTACAGAAAAGTTTGCTAATAGGTATCCCCTGAGTTTTGTAACTACATTCAGTCTGGACTCAATACAGATTTCAGAGATTATTGAAAAGAATTGGTATTTTATTACAACTAATTCTTTTTTAGTGGAGAAGCTAGGGGTAAAACCCAGAATAGTATATAAAAGGGGTAGTAACCTCAAAGAGCTATTGCAAAGAAACCAAGCCAGTCATTCTTTTAATAGAATAAAGGGCTGTTTTAGTTGCGAAGCATGCAATTGGTGTAACGTTATACGCACAGGCAACTCTCTTACTATTCGCCACAAAAGATATGAAATTAACAGTAAAATCAACTGTGAAACGAAATCTATCATTTATGTGGCTTTTTGCGTTTGTTGCCCTGCTTTCTATGTTGGTAAAACCGACAGGAAGTTTAGGGAACGTATATACCAACACTGTTACGCCATAAAAAACAAGAAAAGTGAAAACGCACTAGCGAAGCATGTAGAAAACTACCCAGGTCATAATTTTGTATTTATGGGAATAGATTGTATTCCCATTTCAATTAGAGGTGGTCCAACTTCTCTCTTATTAGAGATTTGTGAGCTAGAATGGCAACTCAAGTTTGATGCTTTTAATTTTCCGGGTTTGAACGAGAGTTGCAATATTGCTCCTGTTTTAAAGTATAGATCTTATTTAAGGTAATTCGTTTTTACATTTTTATATTATATCTTTTTTATTTTTACTTTTAGTCTTTTTTAGTTTTCCAGTCATGTCAGGATATTATACATCTTTTTATACACTTTTCTATGTTGCACATATGTCTTAATAGGAGGAGTGTTTACTTAAATAGTTACTGACTAAGATGGCAAATTCATTTTCTTACATTACTTAAACAATGTTTTTTAGCCGAGTAAAACTTACCAGAATAAAAAATCTTTTGTGGTTAAACACACATGTTTTACTAGTGGATTTACACAGGTTTTACTTTGGCAGTTAAAGATACTTGTTTGAATTCATTTTGTATTGTTTGGTAAGGTTATTGATTACTTACATGTACTTATTTAAAAAAAAAAGTGTTGTTTTAAACAAACAGGAAGTGATGTATGTTATTTTATTATATCTTAATTGATTTCAAGCATATAAATAGGACCAAAAAGGTTTGGTGCCTTTTTTGGTTACTTTGCCTCTGAGGAAGCTACTCAACTGAAGTAGCGAAAACGCTGTTCTTATTGTTGTTAATAAATTTGCGTTGAGGCTTTTTGTGGCTTGGTGGATTCGTTAGCACTCCTATTTGTGTGTTTCTACAGCCCCCAGGGTGTTCACCAAACGCATAACAGTGGTAGCAGCGCACATGAGACTGCAGGAATTCTGGGTGTTTCCTTATCTAGATGACTGAGTCATTACCGCTTTGACCAAGCATCTGCTGATTGCAGCTCGGGGCTATGTACTCCAGGTTTGTTCCTATCTAGGAATTACAGTTGGTCATAATAAATCTCATCTTCAGCTGTCTCGGATGTTACAGTTTATAGGGGCCTTCTTCAGCACAACCTCAATGATAGCTTCTCTCCCTTTATCAAGAGTTCAAACTATTCATTTTAAAGTCAACAAAATTCATCAAAGCTCATTCATGTCAGCCAGACTGATTTTACAGACCCTGGGATCCATGTCCACAGTAATAGTTTTAGTTTCACTAGCAAGACACCATATGAGAATTCTTCAGTGGACATTAACAACTCAATGGTCCATTCTACATCAACCATCAGTATAACTCAGGGCTGCAAAAAATACCTTTTGTGTTGGATTCACTCATATCAGATTTTACAAGTTTGTCCATTTATCCTCCTCAGCCCAAGGCCATAGTGACCACGGATGCTTGCAAGATCGGGTGGGGAAGGGCATTTCTTGGGAATGACAGTTCAAGGCACTTGACCCCTTGAAGAGGCCAACAGGTATATCAATGTCCTGGAATTGAGAGCAGTACTTCTAGTGTTGTAAGCATTCCAAGCCTTTCTGCCTTCCGGAACTGTTGTGATTCAGAGAGACAGTATGGCTGTAGTATGATACATCAACAAACAAGGAGGGACCAGATCTTGCCCCTTATGTCGGGAAGCTATGAGAGTGTGGCAATGGGCGATCTCTTCAAATCGATTTCTAGTAGCAGTGCACATAATGAAGAAATCCAATGTAATAGCAGACAAATTGAGTAGGTCCATACTTCTACCTCATGAGTGGTCTCAAAAAAAATGACGGAAATGATATTCTGCCATTGGGGCCAACCATGCTGTGACCTATTTGCATCTCCACTGAACAACAAGTGGAGCAAGTTATTTGCCGTAATCCCCCTGCCGGGGGGAGTTGCAGAGGAACGCTGTCCTTCATGATTGGCCCCAGGTGTCTTCTATGCTTATCAGTCAACTCCATTAATCCCCAAATTCCTACAGAAGGCATTCCGATTGAAGATCAGGGTCATCCTCCTTTCCCCTTACTGGCCTCAACAGATTTGGTTTCCCTTCTTTTGGCCTCATTTAGTTCATCCTCCTTGGATTCTGGATCCAATTCCAGACCTCTTGTCTCACCCGACAGATATTACTCACCAGGATATCCTGGGCCTAAAGCTGACAGCATAGTATCTCCAATTCCATTGATAGCCAGACAGCTCAAGCGGTCTTCCCCGGCCCATCACATTCTTTTGTCATCCCACAAATCTTGCATTAGGAAAATTTACGAGAGCAAATGGAAAAGATTGCTTTTGAGCACAGCACCAAGACATCAATCCTTTTTCAGCACCAGTACCTAAAATTCTTGAATTGCTGGCTTCTATTTTTGATGAAGGGGCTAGTCCTTATATGTAAAATCAAAGGCACACAACTGGAGAGACAGCACAATGTAGTCAAGAAAGCTTTATTAGACACAGTGATCCCTGTGTCTTATAAAGCCGCCTTGACTACATTGTTCTGTCTCTCCATTTGTGTGCCTTTGATTTTACTTGTTTTTGGCTTTTTTTGGGCACATTTTTCTTGGAACTGTGGCTACTAGTCCTTATATGGTTAAGGTTCATTTAGCTGCCATTTCCAATTTCCATATTGCAGTGGATAATTTTAAATTGGATTCTTCATGTCTTTGTAAGACATTTGTAAAAGGAACCTTTCTACTCAAACCATTCTTCAAAGACCCTACCCCACTGTGAGATCTGAATTTAATATTGCAGGTCGTAACTCAGAAACCATTTGAACTGCCTGTAAAATGTGAATTGAAATATTTGACTGGGAAGACTATATTTCTGATAGCCATAATATTGTCCAGAAGAGTTTCAGAACTTCAAGCTTCATCTTCTAAACGACCATATTTAATTTTTCATAAGGACAGGTTATTCTTAAGAACCAATTCTTCCCTTCTTCCTAAGGTGGTTTCAGGATCCAGCATTAATCAATCTATTAAACTCTCGGTATTCTTTCCAAATTTTTCAAACAACGGTGAATACATTTTGCACTTATGAGATGTTCACAGACAATTATGCGTCTTTCTACACAGATCAGTGAAATTTAGGAAATCGGACCAGTTGTTTGTATCATTTTCAAAAACCAGAGTGGGTCAACCAGTTTCAAAAGTAACCTTATCTAAATGGTTGATAGATTGCATTTCCTTTGTGTATAAAAAGTTTGGTCTGGTCTTGCCAAAGTCTGTAAGAGCCCATTCAACCAGATCCATGGCAGCTTCATCAGGTCTTCTTATGCAGCTGCAACTTGGGCTAACCCTCATACTTGTATTACTCATTACAAGTTGGATCTGGTCCCCATGGGAAAGCAGTACTCAGGAATATCCATCTCCACCTGGGATTCATGTAGTTGGGGACTCTGTCCCATATGTTGAGGAATGAATGAAAATTGACATCAGGTAAAGAAGTTGTGTAATCACAGTACTGTTACATCTGTGTTGTCCATTTACATTCTTCCTCAACTTCCCCTCTCCAGCCCCCTACCCTGTTTCTTTTGATGACTTCTGGAAGAGCAGGAAAGTATTATAGGAACCAAAGTTCCTTCTGTTTAAGCTCCAGATAGTGACCGTCCATATCAAAGCTAGAATTTCATTATGTCATACAATATGAAGCTGCAAACAAGATCTGGAGAATGAGGGGGACGACTGTATTATGGGTAATGGAAGAGCTCGAGAGCTTGTAGTATCCACGAGTTGTGAAATACCGGCCAAGTCAGATTTGAGGATTAGATCCAAACCCATACGTTGAGGAAAAATAAAAATGGACAACACAGATGGGACATTGGTGAGTACATGACTTCTTTAAGCTCATGTAAAGCCTTGGCCTTATCCTCAAGGGACTTAAACATACCAGGGCTTTACCAAACAAGTATTTGTTATCAAGAGGGGCATCCATCAACTTAGCCTTAATATCATCAGGCAAAGATTGAAGCCAAAGCCAAGAATACCTCATCATCACAGCCCAAAAGCAGCAGCCCTAGGAGCAGCATCTGCTGCATCATAACTACATTTGGTGGAATGACAAGCAACCTGGGAGGAAATCCCTAACAGAAAGCGCAGAAGTTTTACCCTCAGAGTCCAGAAGATCAGAAATAGCCTGACAAGCCTGGGATAGGAGAGCCACCAAGTACCTGGACATATGGGTCTGATAATTAAAAGCCCTGAAAGCCAAAGTAGGAGATGTGTAAGCCTTGTTGCCTAGCCCTTCCATGGTCCTGCTGTCTTTATCAGAGTGCAGTAACCTGGGAGAAAGAAGCAATTGAGAGGGCTTGTCAGAAGCTACAGACACCACAGAGGGGTCAGCAGAAGGAAACTTGTACAAAGATGTACAGTCATCAGGCACTATATAGAATTTGACAGGTTTCTTGGGAGCAGGAGTCTGAGAATCTGGAGCCTTAGAAGCATTAGAAAATGCATTCAACAAGGCAGCCAAAACAGAATGAACCTCAGAAACCTGAGCACAATCCTATTTAAAAAACTCCATCATCCTGGAGATCATATTCCCAAAAGAAATCTCTTCAAAGGGAGTATCAGGACTGGTAGATTCTTCTTCCTTTGATTCATAATTCAAAGGAGAGGGAATCTGAGAAGAGTAAGCAAGGGATTCCTTATCTGAATCCAGCTTCCTTCTCAGAGGAATCCTGTACCCTGGGTCTTTTTGTACTTGGGGGGCAGGAACAGAAACACCCTGAGGAGGTCTCAATGCCATTAAAGCACTAAACCCTGAGTGAAGGACTGCCATTTACCTTGCAGATCTTTAGGAGCAGGAGTGATATGTTTAGTCTTTTGCTTTTTATTCAGTGGTACATCCGCCTTATAAAATTTGGAAGGCTCTGACCCTGGGTGGCATTCATTGATGGTAGTAGGGACTTCTTCTCTAACTAATATTTGAGGAACATCCCTAGGCCCCTCGGAAATAATATTCTGTGTTTCCCCCGAACATCCTAAATGGACGTCTGCAATACCTCCTTGGACATGCTTAAAGTTGAATCCCCGCCGTCCCACAACCCAGTTGTGACAGAGATATTCAACATATTCAATATTAAAGCCAGGCAAACCTCCGGGCATTGTCACCTCGATAGAGACTTCCAGTGGAGGCTGAACAGCAGGAGATTTTGGCCTAGGCTTCTTGTCTGTCATCTTCACTGATGGCTGTCCCTCAGAGCTGGAAGTTCCCTCCATAGTGTCTTTCGCAAGAAGCTTAAGATCCTGATTTTCAAGATAGAGCACCAAAGAAGAGAGTCTACTATGAAGGGTTTTAGGTACAAAGGCCTGACAGATGGAACAGGACGTATGGTCGTTAAGAGAGGCGCCTAGGCAAAAAAGACACTAGTTGTGGCAGTCTTTATGGGGAATCTGTCTCCCACACTAGCATTTACCCTTCTTGGGTGACATTAAACCTAACAAGCAACGATAAAAGATTAGTAAAAAAAGAACCCCAACAGGGCAGTTATCTGCAGTGGCTTGGTGAACCAGCAATGGAACTGGCGTTCAAACCGACAGTCAAGCGATGGAGGTCAGACTGGCAGCAAAGACGTTCTGAGGATGGTACATCTGGACATCATGTTCATGCCCCATCTTATGCAAGGAGCACACATGTGACATACGGCGTACCTTAAAGCACCCTAAAGGCTTTGGTGTACTGGACGGACATATGGCCGCCCTTGGCAGGGGATCCCAATTGTTATGAATACTGCAGCATTGAAATGGAAGGACAGGAACACTTCCCTGTTTTGTCAGACTATTGTGCCTATTTCTGGGGAAGCTACTGCTTTCATTGATAACATTTTTGGTCCCATTTTATCCTGTGAAAAAGGAACAGCTTAAACATGCATTTACTCTTCCTCAAATTTCCTTTGACAGGACCTATTTACTGGGTTTGGCTCAGCATTTAATTCAGGCTTTTGATTCTCCTTATAAAATAGTTTTTGGTAAAAGGAGTATGGATAACGCTTTTCTTGAAGATGTTCAAGATTCTGAATCTGGACAGGAAGATGAAGGGACAGATAAAAGGTTTTCTTCTCAGATTTTTTTATTCAGACTCAGTGGAGAGCTCAGTTTTTCTCCCTGTGTGGGTTTCTTTTTCTCTGAAACTGTCCAGAACCTTCACCCTCCTTCTTCCAGTTCTGTCAGCTTTGGAATATTTGTGTGCATTACAGCAAACAATTTTCCTGATAGCTAGCCAGCTTGTCCCTAAAAGATAGATAAAGATATATAAATTTCCTCAATCCTTTACGTTTTTTATGCTGATAACAGATAATTCTAATCCTGTTCCCTTTGATAAAGATGGAAATGTTATTGACAATTATGTGGAAAAATTACTTACTGCTGCAGCTTTGATTTTTAGAATTATGAATAGCCAGGGTCATATGTTAAAATTTGTTCTAATTGTGAAAGTATGAAGAATGTTTTGCTTGTGGTTACTTTTTTGTGGGGAAAAATCTGCTTTAAATAATTTAGTGTCTGATGTCCTATTCATTCATTCCTCAACTGATTGGTATCGGATCTGACCTCTGATTTGGCTTAGATACATTTACTAGACTGTCAGATCCAACTGTCAAGCTGTTCCCTTTACCCATAATGCCCCATTCATCCTGCAATACCTCAGATGTCATTTTCTGCCTTATCACTTCAAATGCAGATCCTTCTTGCAGAGCTTTGATGTTTAGTTCTTCTGCAAGTTAGTGCAATTTATTTTGTAAATTTATAACAGCTTTATCTTATTCACCTCATCCTTCCCTACCTTAGTTTTTCAGTTCTGTTGCATTAGGTTTACAGCTTATTTTTTCTGTACCATTGTTGGTACTTCCTTTCTCTCGTACTGTTTTTTTCTACCCTTCAGAGGGTAATTCCTTTCCTCTACCAATGTTGGTAGTTCTATTAAAAGCTTTATTTAACAAAAAAAAAAGATATTTTTCCATTGTCTGTCAGCCCATTCCCTTTTTCTTGCTATGGCTGACAAACCCACTAGGTTTAGGAAGTGCACTTTTTGTGGGCACAAGATCCCTAATTTTAGTGCCCACAGGGAGTGTCTCTGTTGTCTGGTTGCATACCATTTAAATACCAAGTGTTAAATTTGTGTTGGCATCAATTCTAGGGCCTTTAGCAATTGACGTAACAATCTGGTCCTAAAAGGCTTCTCCTCCTCCAGGGTCTTAAACCCCTGCAAAAACACTTAAGGCCTCTTCTGAGGCAATAGAAATTAGGAAGTGATCTTTCACCCGCTCTTCAAAGTCAGCTTCAACTTTGGAGCCTCCTGCCAAAGTTGAGAAAAAGTCAAATGCGACACCTTCAGATCCGAAATGTAAACAGATCCAACACTTGGCTTTACCAGAAAGGCTCATCCAGACTCTGCTCCACTTTGCTGTGAAGGAAAGGTTAGTTTGCTGTTATTTTTTGTATTACTGTATTGCCTTTCTATATTTTGAATACTGTAGTTTGTTTTCTTTACTTTTTTTTGCTTGCATTCTGTTTTAACAGCATATTAAAACTTCAAAAGATACCACAGCTCTCTCTTTTCTGAGTCAGGCAGAATTTTTTCCCGCCCTCTCACCCATTTAAGTTGTCTTGTTAAATACCACTGTCTTTCTAGTTGCCCGCCTCTTATGTTAATCTGACCATATATCTCATTTCTCTCTACTTTCACTGGCTTATGTGAGTAATCACAAAATCATCATTTTTGAAATCCCACCCCTTCAATTATTTAAATTTATTGGCCATCCTACAGTACTTCATAGTACCAAAATACAAAAGTGACCACCCCTTTCAATCCATCTTGCTGTTTTAAAAATAGTAACTCTCCACTAAACCTTAACTTTTTAAACGGGTAAAACTCAAGTTACCTACTTTCACATCTAACTTCTCTAGTGCACACTGCAGAGTGCATTCTTTTCAATCTTACCTTTAAGCATCCCTGTGACTAGCACTTTCTCTAATACCTGCTGGAAAGCACTAGGAAACCTTAAACTCATACAAACACTTGTTAACAAGGAGAAATTAATAGTAGGCACTAAACAGCCTATAATTGCAAAGTACCTTGCTAAGGAAACAGCTCCTATACTTTACAAAGAAAAAAAAAAGCCCCAAACCAAGCATGTCCAAGGGTCAGCTTCCGGTGATTTCTCCTGTCCACCTGGTGAATCTGGGCATACTGGGGCAATGCAGCAATTGCCTCATGTACACAGACAACCCTCTCCTCCTACTTCCCAACACTACAACCTGTGAGAGATGCACTTACATAGCCAAAATGGAAGCAAAGCCCTCTCCACCCAAGATTGTGCTAAACAGTCAAGAGGAGAAGGTTAACACCCACACTACATCTCAAGCAACACATAGCCCTTCTAAACCCGCACCACCAACACCCACATATAGCAACACTAAATCCACATATGCAGAGGCCCTTAACTGTAACCTGCCCAAGCAACAAAGACCTCTGAAGCTGAAACGCAAACAAACACCAATCACAACCAATGTGTCACAGTTCACAACACCAGTGTGCCACCCAGCAACAGCCCCTAAGGCAAGACAATGTACCTAACACTTTAGTCATAGGTGACTCTATAGTCTGGCACACTGATGTCCCTCTCACCAGGTTGAATAAGGAAAAAATTACAGTCAGCTGCCTGTCTGGTTCCAGGATCCACCACATAACACATGCACTCAAGTCACTCCACAACAAGTACAAATATGACTCTGTCATTGTCCATGTTGGAGTGAATGACTTGAGACGTACCTCCCTGGACTACATGAAAAGAGACATGGAAGAGCTCTCGAATCATGTGGCCCAGGCAGGTATGACCCTAGCCCTGAGTAGCATCCTGCCTTCGCCCAGAATGATACCACAATATAAGGATAAAATGATTGACTTAAACAATTGGCTAAGCTTATGGTGTCATTCAAAGGGGATCCAGTATCTGTCTGCCTGGCATGACATGATTGACAGACCACGATGCTTTGCCAGAGATGGTCTGCACCTGTCGCCCCTGGGATTCAGGTTACTGGCTAAGGCTGTTGCCACCCCTATAGTGCCTTTTTTAGGCAAACTTCAAAGGACAAAACCACCACCGTAACAGGTACAAGCATGCAAAATCTGAAGGTAATGCTACTCAATGCTAGAAGTCTAAACCTCAAAATGCATTCTCTCGAGGCACTCCTAAAAATGGAGAATATCGATATCTGTGCAGTAACTGAGACCTGGTTCAAGGCTCCAGAGAGCACCCCTGCAATACCAGGCTACAACTCTTACCACACTTTTCGCCACCAAACCAGGACCGAAACACTAAAGGTGGAGGAGTGTCAATATTCACCAAGGATATTCACACCACCAGGCTAGTTGGCCAACACAATGTGTCTGAAATTCTCCAAGTGCAACTAACACTAGGTAAGACTGCAATCCAAATTGTAGCTTGCTACAGATCCCCCACCATACCCCAAGATTCTCACTACACCTTTCTAAACATACTGGAAAATATTAAGATAGAACCAAACACCCTAATACTGGGTGATTTTAACTACCCTGCCATTAACTGGGAAAACTACTCATGTCCCAACACCTTTGAGCAACGGTTCTTGGAATTCATAAATTCCAATGCCCTGGATCAACTAATCCATAGTCCCACCAGGGACTCCAATATCCTAGACCTGGTCATTACCAACATGGGAAATCGATGCTCCATACCTATGGTCACCGCCTCGTTAGTCAGGTCTGACCATAAGCTAATCACCCTTAACATCCACATCCCACCCCCCCAGTAAAGAAACCACCATAAAAAACTTCTCCAAAGCCAACTTCATGCTACTCGAGTCAGAAGTGACAAACTTCATAACACCCATGCAGACGGGAACTGAAAGTTCAACTGCTGAATCCTACACTAAGGCACTGTACGAGCACATCCACTCATGCATGAATCGTGCCATCCCAAATAGAACCAAAATGCTCTCATCCAAAAAAAGGAAGCCAATCTGGTGGTCCCCTGCCATAAACAAACTTTACAACAAAAGGAAGAAACTTTTGCAGAAAAGAGGAAAATACCAGGATGCAAAAAACTCCCTTACTAGCCTCAGTAAGAAACTGAGATGCCTCATAAAATCCTCCAAAGCTAGTTACGAAAATAAAATTGCCAAAGATTCCAAAGACAACCACAAAGCATTCTATAACTATGTCAAGAATCTAAATGGCAATGCTCAGATCTGCTCTGAGCTAAAACAGAATGGCATTAAATATACTGATCCAAAGGATATTGCCAATATCCTGGCAGATCGATTCAGTGCCAACTTCACCCCTCTCACCCCTAAATGGCCCATCTCAATATCGGAAGATTGCCAAATTCCAGTAATAACGGCCACACAGGTACAAAACGCACTCTCTAAAGCCAAGAATACAGCATCCATGGGACCAGATGACATCCCGGGCTGTGTACTACATGAACTACAATATGAACTGGCACCTCACCTAAGTGTCATGTTTAATCATAGCCTCACCTCAGGTTTCGTGCCCACTGAGTGGCGCAGAGCTACAGTTATCCCAATCCACAAGGGGGGATCCACCTTGGATCCCGGAAACTACCGTCCCATCAGTCTGACAAGCCTTATCTGCAAGGCCATGGAGCGTATTATCATGGAACTTATAAACAAAGACATTGGCAACCTTCAAACACTGGACCCCACCCAGTTTGGGTTTGTGAAGGGCCGATCTTGTCTCCTGAACCTGATTGACTTCTTTGAATCAGTCTCCAGAGCTATGGACAAGGGTAAGGTGGTCCACACAGCCTATCTAGACCTTGCCAAGGCCTTTGACACCATCCCCCACGCTGGAATCATAGATAAACTTACTAATTTGGGCATTAATCCCTATGTCACCCAATGGGTTGCTAAATGGCTTACTGATAGAACCCACACTGTAAAAGTAGCCAACTCCAAATCCAGCTCCAGACATGTGACAAGTGGAGTACCTCAGGGTTCAGTCCTGGGGCCGCTCTTGTTTGGCATCTACTTCTCTGAAGTACAGGTCAACACTAAGGGACTCTGGCTAACAAAATTTGCAGATGACTGCAAACTGGGAGCCATTATTGAATCCCCAAATGATGTGGATACTCTACAAAAGGGCCTTACAGAAACAGATGCTTGGTGCCAGAACCATGGGCTCAAGCTCAATGCCAAGAAATGTATTGTTATCCCCTTTGGGAAAAAACATGTATCCATGAATTACCATATAGGTGGCAGTACACTAAACACAGAAAGTGTGATAAGAGACTTAGGGACACAGGTGGACAGTGGTCTCACCTTCGATAACCATATCGCCACAACAGTCAGGAAATCCTTCTATGTGGCACACCTCATCACGAAGGGCTTTTCATCCAGAAAAAAGGAGGTCATTGTCCCACTGTACTCATCCCTCATTAGACCCATTATAGAATACAACGCCCCATTTGGTATGTACCTCTCAAGACATCTGCAACAACTGGAAAGGCCTCAGAAATACCTCACTAAAAGAATCACAGGCCTAAAGCAGATGCCCTACGCTGACCGCCTTAAAAACTCCAGCTATACTCTGTCGCATATCGTCTACTCAGAGGTGATCTCTGCTTAACATACAAGGCCATGTCAAACCCAGAGCTGTTGGACATGCTACACTTAAAGAAATCCCAATCCCTCAGAGCTACACGCTCCAGGGATCTAAACCTTGTCATCACAATAAACAAAACATGCTGGAGGGATAGGTTCCTGACCCAGAGACTCCCCAGACTCTGGAATAGATTGCCCATGCATGTCAAGCAGAGTGCCTCTTTGGACCTCTTCAAGAGGAACCTTGACGATTGGATGGGAGAAAGGAAATTCACCCCAGGGATCACGTCAGTCACCCTGCTAGACAGGGGTCCAGGAAAGTGAATAATGTGGGAAGAAATAGCCAGGGAATTGTTATGGCTAGGCTTGTATAGGCCCTAGGGCTGATAGCCTAGTACCAACCTATGAACCTTCTGATTTGACACTTGCCAAATCTAAGTCTCCGAAGACCATTTCCCCAGGATTCTCTGTGGAACCTCTGTCTCCTTGACTTGATTCTCCCTTTTATCAAGAGAGCCCGAGGACAGAGTCTTGACCCCAGTCTACTAATTACTCCCATCAGATCCTCCAGGAGCCTTGCTGATGGGGGTTATCCCAGCTTCGTCTCCCATCAGAACCGTGAGACTCCCTTCTTTATTACCACACTGTGATTCTCCTCCTCTGATCTGATTGGTGATTTCAGAGCCTTCAGATCTGAGAACCTTTGAGTGCTGGCATCAGATCTGAAGATGGCTCCATCTGTGTCCTTGTCATATATGGTGCAGATTCCCTTGGAAGAGGACTAGTCTCACCACCAAAGCATTGATGCTGAGTCCAGGGAGCTTGTTTCAACTTTGAGGCTATCTGAGTCGTCCCTGTTTCACAGGGGCTTTTGCATTGGACAGCTCTGGTATGACTCGCCCTTTGAGGCAGGGATCCAGACAGGGTCAGGGCATGGTAGCATCTGGGACTTCAGCATGACCAGCTACACCTCCTTCCTGTCCTTTTGCTTTCGAGGTGGTAGAGAGAGGGTTTTCTCTCATCTGAAAGACCTGGCTGCTCTCTCTTCTTCAGATCGTATATCCCTGCCACCATCAGGTCTGAGATCTTATCCTCACAGACATATCAGACAGGGACAGAAGACTCTGTCAGTCATCCAGATGGTCCCCCTTGAGGATTTTCCCCTCTCTTCAAACACCTCTCTAGATCATCCCACTGAGGAAGTTCCCCACAAGAGAATGTGCAAAATGAGGCACATAGACTCCCTTCAGGAGTCTCTTGCTGAAGACACTGACTTTGATGAAGGGGGGAGGTCCCCAAGGTCACCAGGTGGTGCCTCCTTTGGCAACATCTTAGAAATCCTCAGGCATAAAGATGGTTGGTCTTCTTATTCCCCTTCCCAGGAAGAATCAGTGTTCCTGGAAGCTTTTGGGTCCAGCCCGTCTTTGCCTTGGGTAACTTCTCCCGCTAATGAGCTTGTAGATGTAATTTCTCACAGGGCGTGGAAGGAACTGGATACTGTAGAATCCATCCCCCGCCATCCTGATAAGTTCCTTGCCCCACCCAAGGACGGGCCCCAATGAAGCAAGGAGTTTCCTGTGGATACCATGGTCATGGTGGCAGCCACTAAGAAAGAGCTGGCAGAGCACATCTCTTCTGTCCATCCCCCTAACAGAGGGTCCAGCACATTGGACAGATTTGGGAAGTGCGTTTATGCCTCAGAGACTTTGCTTTATGGTCACTGAACTGTTTGGCACATTTCACCAGGCTGCAAAGGGATTTGATAGAGTGCTTTACAAATCCCTTTCTGAGTCCATGCTTGTGGGGGACCACAAGAAGCTTTCTTCACAGCTGGCCACTCTTCTGTCCATATCTAATGCTTCCATGAGGTTAATTTCCCATGCTGCTGACTGGTCCTCATGGGCTTGCGGGTTCAGGCATAGCCATAAGGAGACATGAGTTGATGCACTTGTGTGACTTTGCAGAGCCTTTCGTATGTCATTCAGTTCTCCTTTGTATGTATCATCCTTGTTCAGCCCCACTGTCAAGGAAACATTTTCTCAGAGTGAGCAAGATGGAAAGAACTTGTCTGCCGTGGGCATCAGTTTTTCGACCCCTCAGAGATCCTTTTCTAGGAATCAGTGAAGAGTAAGAAAAATGTAGTTTTATAAATCCAAACTCACAGGGGATGTCTCCCACAGAGGTAGAAGAGGGAGTTCTAATGGAAGACCCTATCCTAGTGGCAGAGGAGGCTCACAAAATCAGGGTTTCCAGGACTCACTGTCATATAAACCCTTGCAGTGCTCTTGAAAGGTTGACCAGCTGCTCATCTCTGGAAGCAGTTGGTGGGTACTTGTCTCTGCACCTAGATGCCTGAGCATCAATCACAAAAGATACTTGGGTGCTGAAAATCATATCCAAAGGTTATTTCATACCATTTTTACAAATTCCCCCAAACAAAAGAAGAAGGCTCCCCAAGCTTCCACCCAGTCAGAGGGAGGCAGCAGCAGCTCTCAAAATTCAAAAACTGCTAGACAAAAGGGTAATCCAGGTGGTCCCACCCGACCAGAAAGGATTTGGAACCTACTGTATTAAACCAAGATGCTGCCAGCCCAGCTAGCTGGAATTTTGTAAATAATTATGTCACTTGAAAATATTAATATGATTTATATAGAAACGTGACACTGCCAACCCAGCTAGTTAGAATTTTGTATATAATCGTGTCATTTGTAAATATTAATATGATCCACAGGCTTGCCTTACAAATGTAAGAAAACTATATGTAATGATTAAACTATATGCTCTGTACTGAGCTTCAAGATTGTAACCACAGTGCACCCTGCTGAAACAGAGCAGAAATGTGTATAAACTACATGCTTATGTAAATGTATTTGTTAATGGCAAGGCTGGAATATACAGAGTTAACTTGAAAACTGAGTTTTACGATTTGTTTAAAGTTGATTTATCTCAGCTAAAGAGACAGAATGTTTAAGCTGAAGTTTCATTCTGTTGTCTGTAAACAGATGTAATTAGAGGTTTCCAATGTAATTGTTTTATGACTCCCAGTTTTAGGCAAGCTTCAAGGAGAGAATTGTCAGCTTCTGAGAGATAAGTATTATTAACAGAGACATGTTAAATTCTGTTGGTATCTGTTTAGCCTGGGGTCTAGATTCAAGTGTCAAATAGTGATGTCATCTAGCTAACCCACCAGTAATGTGCATTATTAATTTAAGAACTATCCATCTCGGAGAGAGAGTCAGTGCATTTTGTATTTTGTTCTGGACCTGTAAACATCACCAGCACTTTGCCTTGCTCTGTAAGTAAGTTGTTTAGGTACAGTGGTTTCTCTTAGAGATAGCTAGGAATACAGTAAGATTAGTCTAGGTGTTTTCTGTATTTATGTGAGACTGTCCTGCAATGTTGTTTTTAAGTATTTCTTGTGATTTCTGAGCTGTTTTATCACTTTGTTGAGTTAGAGTATTGTCTTGTGCTTTTATTATTAAATATATTTAAACTTTTTAGTTGTAGCTGGTTTTGTTTAAAAGATATTTAAGCTCTTAGCGTACTTGCATGTATTTGGTGACACTGTATAGTCCACTCCTAAATAGCCTTAGCCTTGGTCACACTTATTATTTGGATAACAGTAACATTGCACATAAAATTGGAACCCTTTGGTAAGGATAGTTGATGGCAGGTGGTACTACCGTACAGTCTGGACAGAATGGGGCATAGCTGGAGAACCTGTGCCAACCTTCCCCAGGAGTGTCTGTGTGTTTGTATATAAATCAGATCTCAATGTGTGTGTGTCAGCTACTTGGGCAGGGACATGAAGCACTGGTTGGACAGAGAGAATGCTGGAGATTTTGGCTTGGCCACTCGGCTGAGATCTGAACCCTATAGCTGGGGAGTCTTATTGGGGATCTGGAGCGAGAGAGAGAAAAACCAGCCCCAGACTGACTGTGATCTCGGTGTGCTCTTAAGGGAAATTGTACTTTACTGTGTGTGTACTTGTCATCCTCCCAATGTGCACATCACTCACTGGTGTTAGTGGTGAGGATTGAGGCTTCTTGATTACTGAGCCAGTGCACAGGTGTTACACCTACTCAAGATTATTTTATTGCCAAAGAAAAGAGGGGACCGGAGACCAATTCCTGACCTCAACAGACTCGTTGCCCCCTTTTGGCCTTGTTAAGTATAGTTCCCTTAACTTTAGTCTCACTTTTGCTATCCAGCCTGGATACTGGATCCCAGTCCTGACCACCTCTCTCATCCCGTGGAGGTGGATCACCTGGACATTACAGGCCTCAAATTGATAACATGGTATCTGAAGTAGTTAACTTCATTTTATCTGCAACCTGTGGGTATACGGATCCATATCGGATCCGAGCCGGCATCTTTTTTTCTAGCATCTGCTCTAAGCTCTGAGCTCCTCCCCCTACCCATAATACACCATCATCTATCTTCCCTCAGAACTCGTTTGCCGTGCCATAGTAAGCATCGTGATCTTCTTTGCTCTGAGCTTCAGGGATAAGTAAGTAGGTTAATTCTGTTTTTGTGTGCAAGTGGTAGTTAGTTTTCCCTTCCTCCCTTTAGTGTACGCTGTTAGTCGGTATAGCTTCAAAACAAAAAAAATGTTTTTTGTTGAAAGTAGTTCTAGGCCCACTTCCCTTCAGCATGTGCTCGTGTGTGTGTTATCTTTAGGGAGTGGCGATTAGTGTTAGAATATGGCTGATCAGCCTAAGTCGGTTTTCATAAAATGCACAAAGTTTGGCCATAAGCTCTCACCGGCTGATGGTCACACTCTATGTGTAATATGTTTGGGAGTGCCCCATTTATCAACACAGTGTTCAATCTGTGCAGGCTTTAACCTGAGGACCCTCACGGACAGGAAAGCCAAGTTAGTTGCCAAGGGTCTTCTCCCTGCCTCCATGCTGGATTCTGCCACGGCCTTGGTTTCAGGTACTCCCACCCAACCACCCACTCAGACAGGGACTCAAACTCCCACTTGTTCTGATGTTGGGGGAGACAAAGATAAAGAAAAAGCAAGAGAGAGAGAGAAAAAGAAAATGACAGAGAAAGGCGCAAGGAGGATAAAGAGAGGAAGAGGGATAGGCCTCGCAAGAGGTCCCCGGACAGAGAATCTTTCCCTACTCCACCATCCAAGACTTTGAGGTCAGCTTCTCCCAGGCTCCGCTCACCCTGTTTCTCACTGGAGCCGTTGGAGTCTTCTGATCTGAGGCCTTCCTCACCCTTACTGCGCAGACTAGCCAGATCTGAGTCGGTTGCCTCTTTGCGATAGACTCTGAGCCTATTGAACTTGGACATGGACAGGATGATGCGGAGATTCATTCAGACCCAAATACAGGTGGGAATTTGCCAGGCCCCTCTCCCTCTGGAGGAGGGATCTCCATGCCCTTTTTCCACCCATTCTCTTTTTCCCCCGATCCGTGCAGCTGCTTTGGGGTTCTTGGATCCGAGACTCTTTGGAGCTGGTAGCTCGGCACTGACGGTTCCACCAACCTTGAGTCCAGCTGATACCTTGAGTTCCTTGGATCTGGCCAGTTTGGATCCAAGCGACTCTCGGAGCCGTGGATGGGAGTCTGACTCAAGGGAATGGATCCATCTTCGGCTTTGACCTTTTCGGATCTGAACCATTCCCTTGGACCTCAGGCTACCCTCGCTTCAGCTCCAATCACCGCTTTGGACCCGGGGAGAGCTTCTTCCCTGCTGGGTGCCAAGGAGGTAAGCTCTCCTTCAGCGTTCAAAGTGGTGGAGAGGGTTCTCTCCCAGGGATTGAGATCTCAGCCCATTTCCTCGGATTCCAGCCAGACTCCACTGGATTTGGCAACGACTCTTTTCATCCTGTCTCAGAGACAGCCCGTGCTAGAGGAGCCCCAGGCTATTCCCTTTGAGGAACCCCCTGCGGCTCACGAGTCCTCTTCAGAGAGTCCCACTGAAGAGGGCCCCCGTAAGCACAAGTGCAAAAGGAGGCACTTGGACTCCCCTGAGTCCCTCACTACGGACATGGATTTAGATGAAGGAGAAGGTTCCCCCAGGTCACCTCCCGAAGATGTCTCCTTCAGGGAGACATCATGGAGATCCCCCGCCAGAGAGGAGGTTGGTCAGTCCCAAAACCTTCTACAGATGAGTCCTTGTTCCTGGAGGCCTTTAGCATGGGCCCATGTACTTCCTGGGTATCCCCGGCAGCGGACCCCTTGGTGGACCTCATCACCACACAGGCATGGAAGGAGCCTGACACCATACAGCCCCTCCCCAAATGCCCTGATGAGATTCTTTCTCTTCTCACCGACAGACAACCTTGGTCTAAAGAAGTCCCCGTTGACACTATGGTGGTCGCAGCAGCCACCAAGAAGGAACTGGTGCAAGAGAGTTCCTCAGTCCACCCTCCAGACAAGAAGTCCAGGTTGGTGGATAGGTTTGGGAAGCGCGTTTATTCATCAGCGACCTTTTCCATCCATGCACTGAACTATTTGGCACATGTGATATTGCCGCAGCGGGACCTTGTTTCGGAAATCACTGTGTCTCCCCCAGAGTCGTTATCACACCAGGACAAACAACTGTTCTCTGCGAAAATGTCGACTCTGAAGTCGGTATCAAACACGCCATGCGTCTTCTTTCCCACGCCACAAAAGGAGCAGCTAGGGTGGCTGGGACAGGCGTAGCCACGAGGCGTCATGCCTGGCTCAGGTTGTGTCAGTTTGCGGACCCTTTCAAGATGTCTTTTACTAATGCTCCCTACAACGGTTCCTCCCTTTCCGAGAAGACAGTACATGACACTCTTGTCCAGAGAGAAAAAGACGGGAAGACTTTGTCTGCTGTTGGGATCCACTTCTCTAGCCCTCAGCGGTCCTTTTCTAGGAACCAAAGAAGGCAAAAGAAGATGTGGTTCTGGAAATCACAGTTTTCTCTGGAGTTTCAGGACAAATCTTCCCCCGGAGGCAGAGGGGGACAGGATTGACTTCGACCCAGAGGTAGAGGGGGTCCCAGGTACTTTGGGTCTAGGGAACATTTTTCTGGCAGGCCCACTCTACAGCCCTGAGGGGTTGCCAGACTGTCCTACTCTGGAGGCAGTCAGAGGGAGGTTATCATTGCACCCAGCGGCATGGGAGTCCATAACTGCAGATCGTTGGGTGCTACAAATAATATCCAGAGGCTACACTATACCATTTGTTGCCCCGCCAAGTGCTACAAGACGCATCCTGGATGTCCCACCCGCTCACAGGAACCCACAGCTCTAGCAGGTTCAAAGCTGCTTCACAAACAAGCCATCGAACCGGTCCCCCTCGACCAGACTGGATTAGGTGTTTACTCCAGGTTCTTTTTAGTGCCAAAAAAGGTGGGGGACCTCATGCCCATTTTGGACCTGTCAATCTTGAACCTGTCTGTCGCCAAGCAAAAGTTCTGGATGGTCACCCTACAGTCCATTCTAAATTATCTCTGAGAATGCGACTGGATGTGCTCGTTAGACCTCCAGGATGCTTATTACCATATCAAGGTCCACAGAAGCTCCAGGGGATTTCTTCGCTTCCAACTGGGAGCCAGTCACTTCCAGTTCAGAGCTCTACACTTTGGTCTCACCACAGTTCCCAGGGTGTTCACCAGTGTAATGGCAGTAGTCGCAGCTCACCTGAGGCTTCAGGGAATTCAGGCATTTCCTTATCTGAACGACTGGCTCTTCGCTGCATCCACCAAGCGTCATCTGTGTCTGGCCCGAGACTACTTTCTCCTCTTGGCAGATCGGCTGGGGATTGCAGTCAATGTTCACAAATCCCTTTTGCAACCAGTACATGTTCTAGACTTCATCGGGGCACGGCTAGATACTTTGCAGCTGAAAGTTTTCTTAACACCAGACAGGATCTCACACCTCTCAGGTACCACATCGCTCTAATCGTGAATCTCAAATTTCCAAAGGCGAGCAATGTGCTTCGGGCCCTGGCCTCCATGGCTGAATCGATTTCTATTCTCCCTTGTGCACACCTCCATATGCGGGTCCTTCAATGGACTCTAGCTGTCCAATGGTCTTGGCTAGACCTGCCCATGGATTTTCCGATAAGGATCAGTCACACCTGCAGGACATCTCTCCTATGGTGGCTCCTTTCACATTGCAGTGGGACGCCCTTTCGTGTCATCTCCAGCCCAAGCCACGGTGACCACAGATGCCTCCCAACTCGGGTGGGGGGGGGGGGGCACTGGGAAGAACAGTCCAAGGCACGTGATCCCAGATAGAGACCAAGTTGCACATGAAAGTTCTAGAGATGAGGGCAGTGCTTTTAGCATTGAAAGCCTTCCACACTGTCCTTCCTCTGGGTTCGATTGCATATCAGTCAGACATGTCAGTTGTCTGGTATATCAACAAACAGGGGGGAACCAGATATTATCATCTGTGTCGCAAGGCCATGAGAGTGTGGGAGTGGGCAATTTCCACCGGTCAGTTTCTGATTGCAACGCACATCCCGGGACGCTCCAACATTTTAGCGGACAGATTGAGTCGGGCTATTCTGTTGCCGTATGAGTGATCTCTGAAACGGTCAGTAGCGGAGGAGAAATTCCTTGCATGGGGACAGCCTTGCTGCGATCTATTCACATCTCCTTCCAACGCGAAGTGCAGCGAGTTCTTTGCTCTGATTTCCTCACCAGGGGATGCCCCCAGAGACGCTGTAGTCCATGTTTGCCCCCCCCCCCCAGGGTTACTGTATGCTAACCCACCATTACCACTCATTCCAAAGTTTCTTTAGAAAGCCTGTTGACTGGGGTGCATAGTGATCCTCATTGCCCCATTCTGGCCTCGTCAAGTTTGTTTTTCCTTCCTTTGGTCTCACCTTCTAGTGCCTCTTTGGATTCTGGATACCTGTCCGGATCTAATCTCTCATCCTTCGGGTGCTTACCCTCCCAATCTGGACAGTCTAAAGCTGACAGCTTGGCTGCTCCAGTTCCCTTGATTGCCAGGACTCCCGGTCTTTCATCTCCTGTAAAATCTATACTAGTGGCTTCTCTTAAATATTCCACTAGGAAGGTCTATCACAGTAAATGGAGGTGTTTTTCTATCTGGGCCTCTCTGAGAAACCCGGATCCTTTTACAGCACCTGTTTCAGCGGTATTAGAATTCTTAACTAGTATTTTTCAGCAAGGAGCTAGCTCCTCCTCAGTGAAAGTACAGCTGGCAGCCATTTCTAATTTTCATGCAGGTGAGAATAAGATTGCTCTTGTCTCTTCTAGGCTATGTAAAGCCTTTTTAAAAGGCACCTTCCTTCTGCACCCTCGCATCAAAGATTCGGTTCCTCCTTGGGATCTCACTTTGGTTCTTCAGTCATTAGTATCTCCTTCTTTCAAACCTGCTGCATCAGTGGATCTAAAATTTTTGTCTTGGAAGATAGCCTTCCTAGTGGCTATTACGTCGGCTAGGAGGGTCGCTGAGCTGCAGGCTGCATCTGCCGTGCCTTCTTATTTGGTCTTCCATAGGGACAGGGTCTATCTCCGTACAAATCCCTTGTTTTTACCCAAAGTGGCATCTTAATCAAACATAA
Source organism: Protopterus annectens (assembly GCF_019279795.1). NCBI lineage: Eukaryota > Metazoa > Chordata > Ceratodontiformes > Protopteridae > Protopterus > Protopterus annectens. The sequence goes on from NC_056725.1 coordinate 620,312,751, forward strand.
ACCAAACAATTAATCTTCCTATTTTCTTTCCAAATTTTCAGAACAAAGGGGAATATAAACTTCATTTGTTAGATGTTCATAGACAACTTTGTTTCTACCTTCATAGAACACAACCCTTCCGTAAGTCCGATCAATTATTTGTCTCATTTTCCAAACCTCGTTTGGGCAAGGCCATTTCCAAGGTTTCTTTAGCCAGATGGATCACTCTCTGCATTCTACACATTTACGAAGCCAGGGGGTTATCTCCTGGTTTGATTAAAGCTCACTCTATCAGGTCCATGGTGACTTCCACTGCTTTTTGGTCTAAGGTTCCCTTGGATGACATTTGTGCAGCAGCAACTTGGGCAGATTTTCATACTTTCATCTCCCATTACAAGTTAGATTATTTCCAGAGGGAGAGCATCCTTTGGCAGTGCGGTGCTCAGGGATATCCTTCCATGAGGGCCTCCCAGGATTTGTTGAGTAGCTGGGGACTCTGTCCCACAGGTTTCAGATAAAATGAAGGTAACTACTACAGATAAAGAAGTTATGTGCTCACCATAACGTTCCATCTGAGTAGTTTTACTTCATTTTTCTACAACCTTCCCACCCTCCATTCCCCTGACCTTTTCATGTGAATAAACATGTTAGGTTATTTAGTTGAGTTGCTAATATGTATAGTTGCAGCAAACTCAATCTGAGGGAAGATAGGAGATGGTGGTGTATTATGGGTAGGGGGAGGAGCTCGGAGCAGATGCTAGAAAAAAAGTTGCCGGCTCGGATCCGATATGGATCCGTATACCCACAGGTTGCAGAAAAATGAAGTATAACTACTCAGATGGAACGTCATGGTGAGTACATAACTTCATTTTCTCCAATTCCACTGGTGGTTAGACAACCCAGTGTTTCCTCCCTGGTCTGACAGATATTAATATCATCCCAGAAGGTCTCTGCCAGGGAGATCTAGAAGAGTAAATGGAAGAGATTCTTCATTTGGGCTCTCCAGAGGGAATTGGACTCCTTCACCGCCCCATTCCTGCTCTCCTGGAGTTTTAAGCATATATTTTTCAAGAAGGGGCTAGTTTCTCTGCTATCCAAGTGCAATTTGAAGCAATGTCTAATTTTCATTCAGGTGAAAATGCTTCCTCCTTAGCTTCATCAAAATGCACAAATCTTTTATTAAAGGTACCTTCTTGCTTAGGCCCCAGTGAGGGATCCTACCCCACCCTGGGATTTAATAGTTGTGGTGGAAGGTGCAACTCTTAGTCCTTTTGAACCATCAGCTAGATCCGACTTAAATTTCTTTCCTTGGAAAACTGCTTTTCTGGTGGCCATTACATCTGTTAGATGAGCATCAGGCCTCCAAGCTGTCTTTTCCAAACCCCCATATATGATCTTCCACAAATATAGAGTTATCGTACAAATCAACCCATCCTTCTTGTCTAAAATAGCATCAGAAGCAAATATTAACCAAACAATTAATTTACCTGTTTTCTTTCCAAGCTTTGCAAGTAATGATGAATACATGCTTCATCTCTTGGCTATGTACATAGACAGCTTTGCCTGTTATCTCTATGTAATAAATGTTTTCAGGAAGACAGATCAGTTGTTTGTCTCATTCTCTCCCAACAAATTGGATAAGGTAGTTTCTGAAGTTACCTTAGCCAGATGGCTGACAGACTGCATATCCTGTGTTTACAGTCAGCGAGGTTTGTCCTTACCAGGCCTCCTAAAGCACACTCCACCAGATGCCTTTTAGTCTAGGACTTCTATTGAGGACATTTGTGCTGCAGCTACTTGTTCTAATGACTCACACTGTTATTGCTCATAACAAATTGTATTTGACTTTAGGAGCAGATCTGCCTTTGTTGTGCAGTACTTCAGAGTATCTTTCCATGAGGGCCACTCCAGGTTTACATAGCTGGGGACTTTGTTCCATCAGTTGAGGAATGAATGAAAAAGACATCAAATATTAAAGCTATGTGCTCACTATAACTATGCATCTGTGTTGTTCATTTTCATTCTCTGTCAGTTTAACACCCTCCACCCCCCTTCCCTTTTACTCCTGGAGTGACCTCATAGTTGTTGTGGAACCTCTGTTCAAGGATTGAGCCCCAGTCTTTTCTACTAGCCTTCCTTGAGAGTTAGATCCAAGAGTCAAGTAAAGAGGCCAAGCCAGATGTTATAAATGAGATTTTATATTCTGCTTTGATAGAGGTTTAGTTTTTGCCCCCTCTGCTGCAGAGGTGATCAAAAAGGTGTGATGAGAGGGATATGATGATACAGGGAATCTCTTGAGATTTTTCAGCCCTCCTTTTCCAAATTTTCTAAGGGATTCTCCAATCCCTCTTCCAGTTTTGGCAAAAAAAAATGTCTCAACAAAATGCAGGTAAGCAGATATTTATGCAGAAATAATAAGGGGGTTCAAAAAAATCAGGACTTCCCAAAACCAAAGACAGTCCAACAAGTCAGAATGATTAATGGACTTTGCCTTCCCACAACCTGGTAGCACCTTTTTCAGTCTAGAAAGTCTAAATCTATATTTTTCTCTTTGTTAAGAGAGCGTTTCAAACAAATTCTGAAGATCTTTCATCAAGGATACAAATGGCAGTGGGAGGAAATTCCTCCTTTCAAGTGAGTAATCCCTCATCAACTTGACCAGACTCTCTTATTTCTGCCTGCCCTTCATCACATACTGTCCAAAGGAGTGATAGAACCAGTTCCTTCTTCCAAGGTGGGAAACTGTTTTCTTTCAAGGAATTGTTTTGTTCCAAAGCAAGAAAATGCTTGAAGACCATTTCATATCTTCCTTGCCTATATGTGATGGTGCCCAGGTTCAGAATGCTGTTTCTTAAGGTTGTGTGTGTCTGGATAACATTATCAGTTTTTTGCGTTACCCATTAGACTGTCCACTGTATCAGGAGTGTTCACAGTGTATAGCTCCAATTATAGCTCATTGCAGGCTACAGGGTATCTACAGTTTTCCATATTTAGACCACTTCATAGGTTCATAGGTTAGTACTAGGCTAACTGCCCTTGCAAGCCATTTTAAGCCTAGTCAGTTATCCCCTGTGAGATTCAAACCCTGTACCTTGTGTTTGTAACCTTAACCATTAGGCCACCCTCCCAACCCCTTGCTTGTCTTTAAGTGTCATGAATCTCTCACTTGGGTGAGAGATCTCTTGCACAAATTTGAATTCCAAGAGAACATTCAAAATTCTTTTTTGATAGCTTCACACGGGATTGTTTTCCTGGGGTGTCAGCTAGACACCTCAGTTCAAAGAGATTTTCTTCCATAGGAAAAAATAAATCTATATTTAGATCCATTTCTAGTGTTTTCCACTCAGACTTCTGTCACTGTAAGGGAATACCTCAGGATTTTCGTGTGGCAACTCTGAATCTCAAAATATCCCTGGTGAGACTAAACATAACAAAGATACAGTGGTATGTGAAGTGTGTCTGGTGTCGATACCAACATCCTTTGTCTTTTCGAATCCCAGTGCTGGGGTTTTTCAGATGGGAAGTCATTTGATGATGACAGCAAACGTCCTTAATTCAAAGCAGTTAGTCACCACAGACGCATTGGACTTGGCTTGGGGAGAAGTTTCAGGAGGGATAAAAGTTCTAGGTGGATAGAACACTAAGGACAAATGCAAGCACATAAATTTAACATAGATCCTTGCCCTGGTCAGGGCATTCAACTCTCTGAATCATCTTTGGTTCCCGAGACTTCTTGAAGTTGCTACAGATAATACTACAGCCACGTTGTACATAAACAAGCAAGGAGGAACCAGGTCATACCCACTTTGTAGACTGGCCAAGTTATCCGGAGTCTATCTTCACAGCACAATCTCACTCCACAGGCATCTGCATTCCATCAGAGCAAAACTGTGTCAAACAAGTTGAACAAGACACAGACAGACTTTCAATAATGGAAATTATATCGGACATCTTCCAAGATTTGATCCATCTGTGGGAATTTCTTTAATTATATCTATTTGTCTCTTCTCTGAGCAGTCAGCTGGCAGATTCCACTCCAGGACTCCATGCAAGAAGACCTGCAAGACAGATGCCTTTTCTTTTCCTTAGACATGAATGCTCCTGTATACTTTTCCAGATATCCAAGGTATTCTGAAGATGCAGAAGGAATCCCACAAGATCATTTTGGTAACTCCCTGCTGGCCCAGGCAACAGTGGTTCTCACTCCTTTAGAAATGGTGAGGGACAAGCACCACAAGTTTCCTCACAGAATTGATCTTCTCACACAAGAATATGGCATCTGTTTACCGAGGATGTGCAGTAGGTACTAATGGAGGCAAGAAAACATACTACTAGAAAATCATATATTAGCAAATGGAGAAGGTTTTGTAGTTGGTGCTAACAGCATAACCAGCACTCATTAAGGGCTAGTGTTTCTCTGCTTTTATAATATTTGGGCGTGTTACTGTCCCATGGCCTTTCTTACTACTCCATCACAGTTCATTTATCAGCCATTTTAGCATATCTAACCATGGATTGCCCTTTTTTAATGCATGTTCATCAGAAAATGTTGTTGAAGGGGGGTTTGCATAAGAGACTGGCCAAGAAAAACTGCTGGCTCTTCCTTGGGATCTTAATTTTGTACTGGGGAAAATAACAGTTGCTCCATTTAAACCAGATCAGGCTAACGTTAGATTGTTAGCATGGAAACAGCTTTACTGATTGCTCTGACCTCTAAGAAGAGTATTTAATTGTAAGCTCTTATGGTGAGTCACCCATATTTCATTTTTCACAGAGACATGGTTTCTTTGAAAACTAATCATCCTTTTATGCCTAAAGTCACGTCAAAGTGTGTTTTAAGCCAAAGTGTCCATCTCCTGGTTTTCTGAACCCAGAAATAAGAGAAAAGGAAGGATACTCCATACTTTGGATGCCCACAGACAACTCGGGTAGTATCGTGACAGAGCTTAAGCTTTCATATCTTTGGATCAATTGTTCGTTTTTTGTAAAGGCAAGAAGGGACAACCTGTGTCAAAATGGACTGTTTCCAAATAGTTGTCTAAGGCAACCTTTACTCACCCTAACAAAATATTGCAGGCAGTGCCAGGGTCCACTGTACCAAGGACTTAGCTTCATCTATGCCTTTATGGGAAGGGTGGGTTTTTAGAAGTAGGAACTTTGTCCTCTGTACATAATTTTACAGAGCAATACTAATTTGATCCCTTTTCTGTTGCTAGACCAGGCTTTGATAGTGGCATTCTGCAGGGCCTCCTGGACCCTTCCCCTTGTTGAAAGCTAGGTTAATCTACCCATATAGCTTAAGCCACTGTAGCAGTACTCAATATGGTGAACATGATACAGTTGTGTAAGTAAATGTACCGTAGCAGTAGATGTTCAAATGATCACTGCTGTAGTAGCTGCTTCCACCTCTGTTTTTTGAGTATGTGGTTTTGCCAGGGTGTGTATGTATGTGTATATTTTAGCTCCTTGCTATGTCCTGTCAGGTCTCAGCCTCCCTGTCTGTTGGCAAGAAAGCTCTGACGGGCTTGGCTCTCAAATTTGTGTTTTTTAGCCAGCTCAGCTCAAGCTGTCTGATGGCTTGTGTGTGTAAGGTACTCTGAAGCTTTTGAAATTGGTCAGCTCTTATAGCCTTGGCAGGATATGACCCACATAGCTGAGGTTACTGCAGCAGTGATCATTTCAACAGCTACTGTTTGTGGTAAGTTTTCTTTCACAACTGTATTTTCTTGCATCCTCCATCCACAAAAAAAGAAAGCTATTAGGTAGTCTTTGGATATTTGTCCATGTCTATCTGTGCCTAAACTGCTGGTGGGTGACAATGCTGTGGCCAAAACTTGTTCCTCAGACCTATCCATCTTTTGCTCCTGGTTCCACTGGTGTATCTCCTGGGGAAGCTACTAAAATCCAAGAGATTAGTACATTCTCTGAAGCCATATAATTGCCCTTTCCACACACCACTCTTGTCTGCCACAGGGTAAGGAGCGGGTGAACATTTACTGCTTAAGTCAGGAGTAAGGTGCCTGATTCCCAGGATAGTACTCCTGTCATGGGTTGGCCTTTTCCAGGGAATCTTCTAGGAGGAAAAAGCAAAACATTTTATTTCATCTCCATTTTCTTTTAACTATGAGAGGGGATGATTTGCTGCTGTTTGCTTACTGTTTGCTCTCTGCTTTTAATGAGTCTAGTCCTAGTTCTTCACTACATTCTAAAAGAAAAAGAAAAAAAAATTCCATCACAGTCTGTGATTTCCAGGAAAGTGGTTCTTCAGTTTTCTCTCCAGAAGAGCTATCTTTTTTTCTGACACTGTTAACTAAATGAAAGAATTATTTACTTGGGAGCGGAATGCATTTTATATGTCTGAGCAGACGTATTATGATTTGTTACAACTGGAGTTTGCTCATCTTGCAGCTGTTCCTCCTGTGTTATGTCTTTGTAGACTTTTATGCCTGACAGTTAGCCCATTGCTCCAAAAAAAGTTTTGAGAGGTTATGTAAAGTACCTCAGAAACACAATTTTTTTTTCAAACACCTTTATTGAATTATCACTTGTGACATAGGCAAATTTACATTCATATAAACATAATCAAACTATATTAACATAACAAAGATTCTTCGTCACATATATTGCTATATATATATATATATATATATATAGCTATCTATCTATCTATATATATATATATATATATATCATATAACTAAGCAATATTATATAAATTATTACATTTTTGCTTTTTTTTTTAAACTAGAAACATCTTCATTAAACCATCACTTACTACATAGACAATCATACATTTATATAAATGAAAATAAACTACACCAACACAATCCTAGTCACAAGCATTTTACATCACAAATCATATTGACACACTCCTAGTTGCAAACATTATATATCACTTATAATCTACCCAATCTTTCTCTTTGCCTTCCCTGTCAGGGATTGATATCAGAGTGCAGGCAATCTCTAACCTGCAGTCCAAATAAATTATTGGCGTCTTCCCATTCTGTCATCTTTCCCTCTCTAGTTATTTTCTCCTAATACCTTGGTTCCTTTGCCAGTTTTCTGCAATAAGTTCCGGCCCCCTGTTGCCTATTATCTGTATTCCTATTTGCAGTCATCCCTATTGGCAGAATCTTCTTTCTCCATTCCTGTGTTGGTTTAGTTCTGGGAATACTTTCTGCTTCTTTATGAGTATAATATTGTGCACGATTATTGTTATTCTCCTGAAAGACCTGCATCCAAAATCCGAGTCTGTCCTTGTTTCTTGAGCTTCTCACATATTTCATCATCATCCCTTTCCCCTTTGAATTATAGTTTTCTGCTTGTGCTGTGTATAGGAGTCTTAACTGAGTAGCTCTGAAAAACTCCTTCAGATTGGGTAATTCCAGTCTGCCCTGTTCTGCTGGAAGAACCTGCTTATCCCACTTGACTCTTGCTGTATTTCCCTCCCAAATAATGTCCTTCAGCTTGTTATTAATTGCTACCCACAACTTCTCCTCTGTTTGATAAAAATATGCCTGACTTGTGTATGAGACTGAAGGGACCAAAAACATTTTAACTACTTGTATCTTACTATCCATATAACAAAGCTTCCATTTTCTCAGTTTTTGTGTTATGTTTTGTTTAGTCTCTTCCCAGATATCCTTACCTGCCACACTAGAATCATTTGTAAGTATAATCTCCTCCATATTGTACAGAATATACTGTCACGATTGTTTATATTGAATGTCCACGACAATTTTCCATTTATATACTGTGCAATTTCTACTGTCATTTATTTTCATTCCATAATGACATTGTACTCTGCATATTTCTATCACTAAGAAATGCTATTTATATTTGTATGGTTTCTTAATACTGTAAATCTTATCCTGTTGTATAATAATTGTTTAGTTGTTTGATATAGTAATTTTTAATTTGTTACTGGAGCTTTTCACCCCGGGCCTCCACTGAAAATGGGTTATTCTGACCCAGTGGACTTTCCTGGTCAACAAATGTCAATAAAATTTTAATACATACTCCTAAATATTTAATTTTATTATGTCCCCATGAATATGGGTATTCCTGAACCAGTTCATATGTGGGCACATAATTTACCGCTGTTGCCTTTGTTTTAGCTTCATTAATTTTGTATCCCAAAAAGTTCTGAAACTGTCTCAAAATGTTCTTTTTCTTGTTTTGTTAGGTACAAAGTATCATCTACAAATAAAGTCAGCTTTTCTTGACTACCATACCAATTATATTCTTGAATTTCTGAATCCCTTATTTTTTTGCCAGTGGTTCTAAATATAATGCAAGTAGTAAACTGGAAAGAGGACACCCTTGCCTGGTACCTCTGCTCAAGCAGAAATTATCATAGAGGACCCCACCCACTTTAATTTTCACCTGCGATCTTTCATATAATCTCCTAATCAACCTTATAATTTTTTTCAGGAAATGCAAATGCTTCCATTGCCCTGTTTATGAAGTCCCAGCTTACTCTGTCAGATACTTCCTCTGCATCAAGACCCACCAACAACAATGATATTTTCTTGCATTCTGCTTTCTTCTGGCTCATCAACATTCTGTTAATGTTGTCAAATGTTTGCCTCCCTACCACAAAACCACATTGATCCATATCTATCAGTTTTGTCATACTTTTGCCATTTTTTTAGCTATTATAGACATGAGCACTTTATAATTATGGTTTAGTATTGAAATGGGCCTGTTTGAAGCTGGATCTGATGGATCCTTACCCTCTTTAGGTATTACAGCTACCACTGTTTTCTTCCAGGATGGTGGTACTTCTCTTAAGATACTGTTAAACAAAATCTTCCAGATCTTTATCAGTGTTTTTCCTCCCAGCTTCCAAACTTCCACAGGAATACCATCTATTCCTACTGACTTGTTTATATATATATATATATATATATATATATATCACAATTTTTATCTCCTCTCCACCTATCCTATTAGTAATTGAGCCCCATCTACTTCCAACCTTGTCATATTTAATTCTTCCGTAAACATTTCCATTTGTATATTTTCTTGATTTTCATATTTCTCAGCTTTATAGAGTCGCTCATAGAGTTTCTGAAATATTTCTAATACCTCTAAAGGATCTCATTATCTTCTTTGTTATAGGCTCCCTAAGTTTGGCAACCACCCTTTCTCCTTTCTGTTACCCAAGTCATTGTGCTAAAAGTTTTTGTGCTCTATTACTATTATCAAAAAACAGTTGCTTAACAGCAGTCTTTCTAAGCTTGTGCATGTTATAGAGATAATCCTTATTTTCTGCCTAGCATTCTGCAGTTGATCCTCTTCTTGTTCTTTGAGATTCCCCAATTCTGCAATACTTTTACATTTGTCAGTCCCTCTAAATATTTCTTGTTACTTCTTAACAGTAGCTCCCTTTCTTTTATTTCCACCGTATTTTTAAACTCCACCTTAATTTTATCCCACTCCCTAGTTATATTTTCAGAAGAAATTTCTATCCTCTATAACAGCTCCCAAATAATCACGATCAATTCCTTAAATTGATCTCTTTTCAACAGATAGGTGGGAAGCACCAATGTCTCACTTTTATTTCATTACCATGTGTTTTTTATTTTAGCTATTATTGGCATATGATCAGAAATAGTTATTGGGTGGGTATCAAGTCCTACAACTAAATGCACATGTTCCTGTGAAGTCTAACTTATGTCTAACCTAGCCCATTTGTTATATATTGGTGATTAATGTGTAAATTCAGTTAACTCCCGTTACTGAATTCACATCTTGCATGCCAAATATGTTCAAAAAGTCTTCAAAAATCTACACTCCTTTGTTATAATTTCCATTCTGTGCCCCCAGACACAGTCTCACTGCTGCAAATCAAGTTCTAGTCCCCACCTATAAGTAATATTCCTTGCTAAAAACTGATTATTTCTCCCAGAATTTTATTAAGCTCTATTAAAGCAGTTTTAGGTAGAAGGTAAATACATGCCAGTGTAATCCTTCTCCCTTGCCAGTAGACCCTTAGCTCTACAAATCTGCCATTTTTATATATATCTTCTATCATTATTGGAGCTCCTCTTGCAGTTAATATAAGTGCACTTTTTTGTTCCGGGTATTCTGCTGAATAACCATCCTGAAAACCTTTCTATGTCAAATTCACATGTTCATTTCTTTCTAAGTGCGTCTCCTGTAACATACTTATTTGCACTCTACATTTTTAATCTAGTTCAGTACTCTTTCTTGTTTGTATTGATCTGTGAGGCCATTTACACTTGGACATCAAATAAAGCATCATTGTATTAAAAAGTTATTATTCCCACCTTTTATGTATAACAGCTTTTTTGTTAAATGTCTAGTTCCAGCTTTTGTGTTGCATGTATACACTGTTTGGCGGGTTGAACTTTTATACATTTTTTTCTTATATCCATTTGAGCCTATGATACATCTTATAAAACTTTGTTTTACACCCCCATACCCCCTAAAACATATTAACTTAATACTAATGCACAAAACTATGTACGCCTTCAAATATTGGAGTTTTAACCTCCTAATAAGAACAAAAGTCCCAAACTGGCAACCACTCTCACAGACTTGAGGTAACCTAAAAGAAAGTTCATCCTTGCTAAGATGCATGATGCAGCATTTGCTTCTACTGAGTGCTGATTGGTCTTGTTTTTACAGCTCTCCCAGCTGGGAAAACCCCTTTATGTATTCAGAGAACATTAACTACCTTGGGAAAGCCACTTAATGCTTTCAGAAAACATTGTCTACTTTTGGAAAAACCCTGCCCTGAATGCTTTCAGAGAACATTATCTCTTAGCCAAGTTCTCTTTTTTTTTTTTTCTCCCCTCAGCCGATCACTCTCCACCAGACTGTGTTGCCAGTTTCTCTTTATCAGGTTGTTTCCATGGAAACATGTAGAGCAGCTGCAGAATTATTACTAAGCATACATGTATTTGCTAGAAAAAACTCATAATATTTTCATGTTTTTTTCATTTACTTGCTCTTTCTTAAAACTTGTTAATAAGTCAGTCTAAGGTCTTTAATGCAGCCATTTCCCCATGCAAGAATGAGAAAAAGCACATTATTCTCTCTTTTATCGTGCTTTTTAACCAGGCTTTTTTATGCATTGCGGTGCCTACATTTCATAAAACTGAACAAGAAGAGAGAGAGAGAATGAAGAAAGGAAAGAAAAGCAGCACCTATTTACAATCCCCATTACACCTGAAAATAACTTAAAAAAATGTACTTTATAGCACATAAAGAAAACCACATGCCACAAAATTGGTACTATTTAAGAAAAAAAATCTTTGCTTACAGTTTACTTCGTTAACTTTCTCCCTCCTTGCCCTTCCCAAAGCACTTTTCCGAACATTATTGACATGAAATAAGGCACATGCTTTAGTTACCCATAAGTCCAACAAACTGAAAAAGTTCAGTATTTTCAAATTTTCTTGTTCTGTCATATTTCACAAATATTATTGCATTGTAATCCCATATTAAGTTACTGTTTTTATTGCTGTTTATCTCCGAAATCCTGTCTCTACTTCATTTCTAACATGAGTGTCGATTCTTCTAGTCAACTCTAATGCTCCTTTCCTTCTCTCCAACATTTTCAGTTAAAACAGTGGAAAAGGTTTCATAGGTACAGTCTCTCTGTGGTCTTTATTACCAGAAGAACAAGAAGCAAAATCTCCATCTGTTTCACAGCTCACTTTTTGTTGGACAAACTTTTGTATTTCCTCCTTAGCATGTACTTCATCAAAAAATGATTTTGTCCCTCCAGGGAAGACTACCTTGAAGACAGCTGGGTACAGCTCTTGAATCTCATACCTGCATCTCAACATTCCCTGAATAGTGGAATAAATTTGCTCCTCTTCTGTCTGGTGTACAATGAGTAATCATTCTTCACAACAAGCCTGTCTCCCACTTTTAGTACTTTGTCCTTTGGCCACAGTTTTGTCAGAATCATCTCCATCTGCTGGTAGGATTGTATCTTTACTGTTAAAGGTCTAGGTTGCTTTCTTATAGCCAGGTTGGAGTATACATATGATGTGCCCTTTCAACTAATAGCAACCAGTCCAGTTGCTTATTTGAGCTTTCATAAAATTAATGCAGTCTGTTCTGTCTAGTTTCTCTGGTATAGCTGAAAATCTCAGGTTTTCCTATGTGCTCTGTCCTCTAATTCTATTATTTTATGAAACATCTCTTCCTGAGCAGTCTAATATTCAGCCATCCTTTTCATTATTTTGACCTGTGATTTTTGCAGCTTTATCATCTCATCTGAATATCTGTTTAAAGCTTCTTCTATTTTTCCAGCCTTTTGTTGTTTGTGGTAATATACTCCTTCAGTGTTTTATTTTAACCAGGTTTCTATGCAATTGTCTTGTATCTTCCTGTAGGTTACTGGAAGTCATGTCTGAAGGTTGCACTGCTTTTTGCTGAAGAGCTGCAGAACTCTCCCCAGGCAGTGTTTCTTCCTCAATGTTTGTAGCTGATTTTTTTTCAAGTTTTCTGTATTTCTTTATTCCTGGCATCCAGGCAGTGCACTTACTAGCCAGTTACTGAAATTTACCCATAAACACAAGACTACTGGCTTTCTCTTCTGAATTTCTGTTTTCACACTGGGAGTGCTAGAAACAAGCTATTACTCAATGTGCAGCCATCTTGGAAGTCCTCCCAGACACACACATTCTTGCTCTGTGATCCCAAATCAGATCCTGTAGTGATGCTTCTATTTAAGTCTTCTGTGGCGCAACATATTGCAAATGCTAACCCCATTTCTTCTCTGTGATGGGCAGTCTTTTGAATGGTTTGGGAAAAGTGTTTATTCTTCTGCAAACTTAATTGGGTCTGCGTTCCAGCTAACCAAGTACCCTTTATAGTGTTTTTATAGTCTGCTGATGTTAATGAAGCTTGCTGCTGCTATTCCGTTTTGAGAAGATTTGCTTGGTTGCACTTTCAAAACCAATCAGATTGTTAAAAGTGAGATTTTGGAGTCTTCTCTGAACAAAGGTGCGTTATTTGAGACCTTGTCTGCTGAGGTCCTTAAAGGATTTGATGAGAGAGGGAAATTGATTCAAAGGTTCACTCAGATTTTGCAACCCTCCTTTTTAAAGTTCAGTGAAATCTTTACTTGTTTATTGGGTTCTTTTTCCAGGAAACGGAGTAAGTGCTCTCAGAAAAGTACTAACAAGCAAGCAAAATTTGAAAAAGCAGTAATGCTCAATGAAAAAAGGGTCAGCTTGTCAAAACCAAGGAGAGTCCAAAAAGTTGGCATGACTAATGTTCTTCTATTCTTATGCTGCAGTATTCATCACATAAGGGAGTCCACCTCCTGCTGACTCCTACATCCAGCCAGTATCCAAAAGCCTTCATGCTTCTGCGAGGTACATGTTATGCTGCAACTCATTATGCATACTTTGGCCTTCGAGATGTCCAGTATAAAGCAGACATCAGCATGCACCTACCTCAGAACTTTTCTGCTGCCTGTCCAATTTCCTGTTCCAGATGTTCACTCACTGGTTCTGCTGTGTTTGAGTTTCAGGTAAGCCTCCATTGGGGTTTTTTCTTATTAAACATTTTTGCTGCTGCTTGCTTGTTGGGTTTATGTCAGCTAAGGAAAGGCAAGTGTCATTGTGGAAGGCAGATTTCACATAAAGATGCCCACGAGCTTTGTCTCTTTTGCTTAGGCTCAGACCACAATGAGTGCCCTATTTGTAAATCCTTTGTCCCTAAGACAATCAGGAGTCGGCTTGCTTCTCTTAAGCTATAGTTAGAAAACCAGCGACTCAAACATTTAGCGCATGAAATGGATGTGACAGGGGGGCTCTTTAGATGGGCCTGTATCAAAGAAGGCCAAAAAAAATTGCAGCCTAAACCTTCAGCTGCACCCTCTCTTCCAGTTTATGCTCCTGAGGCTGGTGTAGGCCCGGAGACTTTGACGGAGGTAGTGGATGGACCTTCAGAGAGTACCACAATGGAGGCCCCAAAGGAGTCTGCTGGCACATCTGTGAGTGAAGGCAGGTGTCCAATCATGGTGACAATGGGGAACCCAGGCTCATTATATCTGAGGGCCCTCATGGCGTCACACAGACCTCGGTGCATGGAGATGTACTTTCGGATATCGTCGAATGTAGGCCAGAATCCGGTCCATCCCCATTCCATTGCATGGAAGCCCCTAAAAAAAAAATGGCAAAGACTAAGCATGCGTCTCCTGCTACCTCTCAGCAGGCCCCTGACTGGGATGCCTTTGCTCAGAGTCTCTTCAATGCCTTTATGTTCCAACCCCCTCCGTCTGTTCCTCTGCAGCCCTTTTCCTCGTACCACATCTATTAAAAGGGCAATTATGGACACTTCCTCAGAGGAGGAGGCTTCTTCTGGCGAGGAATCACTAGCCTACTCCACTCAGTTGGCTTCTTCCTTAGGGTATGCCTTCCCAGAAAAGGAAACTAGACAGATTCCCCTGGTGACGACATATCCTTTGGAGAGACTATTTTTAAGATGAAAGAGTTTTTTTTAAGTGGGACTGCTCCCAGGTCTCAAAGGTTCAGAAGACATATCAACTCTTGCAGATGGACTCCCTTTCTCCTCTGCTAGTCCTCCAGTCTTGCCTGCCTTTCTGGATGTTTTCTCGGCTGCCTCCAAATGTCCAGACTCTCAGCCTCCTGTCCCCAAATGTCCTGACAGGTAAAGTTCCTGAGGACTCCAAATTCTTGTTCAGGGCTCCTGTTGCTGATTCAGCTACCATTTCTGTCTCCATGGATAAGGCTTTAAAACTTCTGTGATTCACTTCTTGTTACCCTCTGATAAGGAAAGTAAGGTCATGAAAAGGTTGGACAAGAAGGTCTGTACTTCTGCTACCATTTCCTTCCGTGCAGTAAACTATCAGACACACATGGCAAAGTGCTTCCCTGTCCCTTCTGGTGGAGACAGGGAAAACTTTGGCAGATATTCCAGATTCCCCAGCAAAATCAAAATTAGCAGCTTTCCTTAACTCTACTGCACAATTGACGAGGCACTTCAAGTGCAGTTATGATGCTGCTGATTCCGCTTCTAGGGTAGCTGCCTCTGGGTCTGTTCTGAGAAGATATTCTTGGCGTAGGCTACTGCCTTTGCCTGAAAATTTCAAGGCCAAATTGATGGATGCACCTTTGGATAACAAAGTTTTGTTTGGGAGCTGAGCAGTGGAGCTTCTTAAGTCTCTTCAGCAGAAAGGAAAGGAGTTACAAGATCTTAAACATCATGTTTCCCCCTCCCATGTTTCCAAAGAAATTATCCAGTAAAAACTGCTGTTATTAGGAAACCTTCTCTGTCATCTTCTTCATCAAAGAGTAAGAAGGGACCTGGAAAGCCAGCCTCCTCTAAGTCTCCTTCTTCTACCCCTGTCTCTAAACAGTCTTTTCAGTCCCAATCCAAGCCAGGTACTCTGTGACCATCATCCTCTAGGGCCATCCACCCCCTTGTCCCATCACCTCAGTCAGTCCCTTGCTGCATGGAAGCTGATTACTCCAGACTCTTGTGATATTTTATGGTTTGGGAAAAATTCCCGTCATTTAGGGGAATTCCACCACCCCCCAAGACCAGCTGAGTTTCTTTCCTCAGGTCATCTTTGACCTGATTTCTCAGGGAACTATCGAAGAAGTTCCAACTTCCCAACAAGGGAACAGATTTTACTCCAGGAATTTTCTAGTCCCCAGGACGGATGGCCCCTGGAGACCCATCCTGGACCTTTCCTATTTAACCACCTTTCTCAAAGTCCCTTCATTCCATATGTTGACTCTACCTTCCCTCCTACCCCTTATTCTCCCACAGGGATTCTTTGTGCCTCTGGATATAAAAGATGCATTACCTTCACATTCCCATCCACCCAAGGTTCATGAAGTGTTTACGTTTTTCTGTGGCTTACTGGCATTTTCAGTTTTGTGCTTTCCCCTTTGGTCTCTCTATGGCACCAACAGTCTTCACAAAGTACTTGGCCCTTGTTACAGCTTTCTGCAGAATACAGGGAATTCAAATGTTACCTTACCTAGATGACCTTCTGATTCAGGCTCATTCCCCAAAGCTTGTTCAAGAAAATCTTTCCCTCATTATTACCCTTCTACAGAGTCTAGGGTTCACTATAAATTTCCAGAAATCTTCCCTCATCCCTTCACATTATCGTATTTTCCTGGGCTGCAGGATACAAACAGACAAAATGCTAGCGTCTCTTCCAGGAGACAGAGTTTTGTTCTGGGCTTCCTACTTTCAGAGCGTTCTTCCCCTCCATTCCTTGACAGCCAGGGGATTTCTTCATCTGTTAGGGTGCATGGCTTCCACTATCTCCATGATACCCTTCGCAAGATTACACATGAGGAAGTTGCAGTGGTACCTAAGAGTAGTGTGGATGCAACACTTACATCCCTTAGAGTTTGTAATTCCACTCCTGCCTTGTTTAAAAGGGGAACTAAAATGGTGGATCCTCCAGGTAAACAGAAACCTGGGCCTACCACTGCAATCACCCCTGTCTTCCCAAGAGTTATTCACAAATGCTTTAGGCACAGGTTGGGGTGCAGCTCTCCAAGCTTTGAGAGTCAGAGATGCTTGGTCTCCCAAGCAGGCCAAAGAACATATCAATATGAAGAAGATGAGGGCTATGATTCTGACACAATAAAGTTTCAGGAGCAACCTTGCTCCAGGAGTGCTGAGATGGTTCACAGACAATACTACAGCTCTTTGGTATATCAACAAACAGGGGGGAATGAAGTCCTACATTCTGTGCAGACTAGCCCTACTTGCTTGGGAAGTAGCCTTACAGATTCAAATTTCCATACAGGCGGTTTATCTCTCCTCAGCCCAGAACACAGTGGCAGACTCTCTTTCCATGACCCAATCCTGAGAGTGGATGTTGCACTGGGATGTGTTTCTGGACCTAATCCATCATTGAGGTATGCCTCAAATCGATCTATTTGCCTCTCCCATGAACAGACAACTTCCAAAGTTTTATGCCAGGGTCCCACATCCCTTGGTGTGGAAGGTGGATGCTCTGTCTTTCTCCTGGAAGGGGGATGTTTCTGTATGCATTCCCCCTCTTGCCTCAGTTGCAGAAGGTCCTACTGAAGATTCAGCAGAATCGACCAAAAATCTAGCTGGTGACTCTCTTTTGGCCAAGGCAGCACTGGTTCTCCCTTCTACTGCACCTAGCCAGGGGCAGTCACCACAAGTTACCCCACAGGATGGATTTACTCACACAGGACAAGGGAACCCTAGTACATCCACATTTTTAACAACTCTGAATCTGGCATTGTGGGTGATAGGGTTTTAATTGTTTACAGACACCTTTTTTCTGAGGACATGCTAAAAGTTCTGCAGGAGGCCAGAAAACCTACTACTAGGAAATCCTGCATTTCCAAATGGAAAAGGTTTTTCATCCGGTATATTAAAAAACACCTGCAACTGCTGTCAGTTGATGTCTCGGTAGTTTGTCCTATCTGTGTGAATTGATGAAGGCTGAGTTGTCCTATTCTTCATTGAAGGCTCACCTTTCAACCATCCCTGCTTGTCAGCCTATGACTGTACCTTTGGCTTCTAGCTTAGAGGTAAATCTATTCCTTAAAGGCATCTTTCACATCAGACCTCCAAGGAAACCAATACCTCCTCCTTGGGATCTCAGTTTTGTGCTGGAGAAGCTTACACTGACACAAGTCAAACCAAGCAAATAGTATAAGGTACAGTATCAGTTAGGCCTATTTTTAATAGCAACTCTCAAGCAACCAGAAACTACAGTTATCCGGCATCTACCAACCCCCATGGGTGCTGGTTAACTGAGAGTTTACTGTATTTTTTCCACTTGTTATGATTCACTGAGAAGGGTCAAGAAATTTCTGTTCAGTCTAGGGTTTCAGCTGAATTTGGCAAAATCATCTCTCATCTCTTCTCAATAATTTTTTTTCTAGCAGTCTTTATTCTCTTCCAAGGGATGAATCTTTATTCTACTACACAGAGTACAACAAAGAGATATTCCTGGACTTCTGAAGACAATGTCAGGCTTCCGCCAGGGAATTTTTTAAGATACTAGGTTCCGTGGTTTTTGTGGGTTTCATGATTCACTTAGCCAGACTTCACATGTCAAGAACTCAGTGGTACCTCAGGTCAGTCTGGACAATGCATTATCACCCATTATCTTTTCAGATTCCAGTTCTGGGGTTTGTAAGAAGGGAGTTATTTTGGTGGGTGGACCGGTTTCTCTCAAAACTGGTCTCCCAATCTCTTGAGTCTCCTACACAGTCTTTCACAAAAGAGGCAAAGTACAAGGTGTATTAAACTCCAAAGATAGACACAAGCTTGTAAATTAGATGTCAGTTATCAGGGCCTTAAATCACCTCTGGTCCCCAGGACCTATGCAAGTCATCATGGACAACACCATAGTGTATAGTACATAAACAAGGGGATACTAGATCTTATCCCATTTGCACATTTGCTCTGATTGCCTGGGAGGTAGCAACTCAACTCTGTCTGACTGTTCAGGCATCATATATTCTTTCAGAGCAAAACCTTGCTGCAGACAAGTTGAGCTGTACCAGGACAGACCCTTAAGAATGGAAATTACAACTCAGGGGGTCTTCAGTGATAGATGCCTTCTCATTCCCATGCATGGGGATACACCTGTATGTCTTTCCACTAATATCCAGGGTTCTGCAGACATATCTGGTACTGGTGACTCCCTTTTGGCCCAGGCAACAGTGGTTCTCCCTTCGTCTGAAATTGGCAAAGGGCAATTACCATAAGCTTTCCCTACAGACAGGATTTGCTTCTACATGATAAGGGAATGTTTGATGCACTCCACCCTGAGAACAGTTAATTTGATTTCCTGGTTGATAGAATTTCTGCACCTTATTTCTGAGCATGTGTACCAGTTATTAAAGAACGAAAGAAAAAAAAAAAGCTACTAGAAAATCATGTACATGTAAATGGAAAAGATTTTCTACTGGATGCCACTGCAAAACCAAGATCCTTTCAAGGTAGTTCTCTTTTTTTTTTATTTATTTATCCCTCCCACCTACCACCTTGTTTTATACCTTTCTGTCTTGTACTGCAGTGCTGTGTCTGTCACAAGTTCTACCTGCAACTTTCATCCATTGGTCTAACAGTGATTTTCGGGCTACAGCCAACATGAAACCTAAAGGTGTCCTGGGAGGTCTTTATGGTAAATGCTTCCATGATGGGAAGGGATTTTTTCACATTATGTCCTGTCTTCTTGTCCCTCCTCCTCTTCTATGTTCATCTTGAAACTGTCCGAATGCTGTTCTCCTGTTTATGGACTATTATGCTTTTGGAGTCCAAGGTGAATATCCCTCTTGGGATAGGCAAGCATGTCTTACTAACAGCTCCTATGAATGGTTCTCACCCTAGCAGATATGAATATTCTTCACTGCTAGAAATGGAAAGAGTTTGAGTCCAACAGTGGGAGGCTTGTTGGTTGATAGGCATAGGAAGGGAAAACATGCTGTTTTCACAATTTCTTTGTTTTATCATGTAGTTAGATATTTTATTGTTGCTTTCAGCCTTTGAGATCACGTGAAATAAATAGTGGATCTAGGAGAGCAAGATTGTTCAATTTGGTTTTGTTTTTATGACTGTTAATTTTTGAAAGGTAAATTTTACCTTTCTTTCTGTTGTGTATCTTGTTCATTTTGTGATTTGTTTAGCAAATATCTGCTGTAAAAATTGAAATAAAATTAAATACAAATCTCTGTGATCATTGTAAAACTAAAGAAGAAAATAGTTGACAGGTTTAAACAGTGTTTTATGGTAATAGAGGAGAGAGAGAGACAAGTAATGGAATATAGTTATGCCCTTGAGGGGAGGGCACAGTTTTTCCATGCCTAGTATCCTGCCTGATTGTCATCTGGCTCTGCATACCATAAGTGATTAGACTTGCTCGTAGGCATGTTTGCTTTGTATGTTTGTGGGAGTGTCCTACGTGAGCCTTGTGGCGTCACATGTTTCTTCCTTTCTTTTGCACCCATTGAGTGGATGTGGATCCTTCTAATGTTAAATTGGATAATTTGGTATGGGAAAATGAGTGGATGAAATGGTTGGTACTATTAGTCTTAGTGCAGCGCTCACATTCACTCCCAAGAATTGTTAAATATGCAAAAACTGAGTTTCAGTGAAGGGAAGGGAAAGAAGTAAGAAAGGTTACTTTTATTTTCCTGGGGGCGGGGGAACATGGGTCTATATCACGTAGTCGGAATTCTGTAAGTTCGAACACCATATGTTCAAACCTACAGAATTTTGAACATATTAAAAAAAAAAAAAAAAAAAAAAAAAAAGGAAATTAAGGGTTGTAAGCAGGGGGGCAAGCCCCCCCTGCTTAAACTGTCAGGACGTTGTTTCTGTTTTTTTTTTGTTTTTTTTTTCTTTTGTATTTGAAGTATGACAACTTCGAACATATGGTCTCGACCCATATAACGTTCGAAGTTGTCATATTTTGACTACGTGATATAGACCCAGGGAACATCAGGGTCTCTTGGACGACAGTTGAAGTAAGGGGAGTCCTTGATATAAGATATCGCTGGAAAGGTATATCTGCAGTAACTGTGTTTGAGTCTGTACTCTCCTTTAATTCCTCCTGAATCAGGTTCCATGCAGTACAGGTAAATCCTGTTCAAAAATGTAGAAACAATAGGATTTCAAGCGCAAAACCTTGCAATCTCCAAGACACTAAAACTTTAACATTTGTACTTTACCCAGAAATTTGAAAACAGTTGTGTTTCTTGCTGATATCCTCATGAGAACACAAGAAGAATGAATGATAAAATATTATCACATTATGGTATAAACATGTTTGGCTGTATCTTGACTTTTTGATGCTCATATATTTCACAGAGAGTTCTTTGTGTGAGAAGAAAACCAAGGTACTGTGAATCAGTAGCTCTCAACAGTATTAGATTCAGTGGTTGTTACAGTAGGTCTTAATGTTAACCAAAGGAAGTAATTCATTACTATATGTACAGCAGAATCCATGTGCATTATTGTAATTTACGTTAAATTTGGTGAATGTTAACAGTTTTTTATTGTGTTTTTAGACATTCAATACCATTAAGAAGTTAAGGGAAAGGTCTCCTACCAGTCCTCTGACAGAGATGGACAGAAATCTTATGGAAGAGGTTAAGTATTTAAAGTATCTTTGGTGTCTGTTTTTGTTATTTGAATATGTTGAAAACAGTGCCTGTTGTGTTGACCTTAAAGAAAATGTGTTTGCTTGCTGCTGTTTACCAGGCAAGTCTGATTGGCTTACTGGGCAAATACTATTTTCATTGATGGACAAGGGAGAAATGCTTCACATTACATCCATTTATGAATACCCAGCATGGGTTAACATTGCAAGTATATATATGTTAATATACAAATAGGTATCTTTTAACATATAAGCAGATCATGTGCACAATGTGAATTATTCAGCTCATTTTAAGTGAATGTGTTTGTAGAGCAATCAACATGAATTAAATATACTTAACTTTTATTTTAAAACATAAATTGCATATGGTTTACTATGGATCAGCTTGTTTTAATTGTGCACACTCAAGTTCCAATATATTTATCTATATAAGAATCTTCTTCTTCCGGCTGCTCCCGTTAGGGGTCGCCACAGCAGATCAACTGTTTCCATTTCTTCCTGTCCTCTGCATCTTGCTCTGTCAAACCAACCACCTGCATGTCCTCTCTCACCACATCCATAACCTCAACTTAGGCCTTCCTCTTTTCCTGTTACCTGGCAGCTTCATCCTTAGCATCTTTTTCCCAATATACTCTGCATCCCTCCTCAGCACATGTCCAAACCAACGTAATCTTGCCTCTCTGGCTTTGTCTCCAAGCCTTCCAACCTGGGCTGACCCTCTAATATACTTATTCCTAATCCTGTCCATCCTCGTCACACCCAGTGCAAATCTTAACATCTTCAACTCTGCCACGTCAAGCTCTGACTCCTGCCTTTTTGTCAATGCCACTGTCTCCAACCCATGTAACATATCTGGTCTCACTACCCTCTTGTAGACCTTCCCTTTCACTCTTATTGGTACTCGTCTGTCACAAATCCCTCCTGACACTCTTCTCCATCCACTCCATCCTGCCTGTACTCTCTTCTTCACCTCTTTTCTACACTCACCATTACTCTGAACTGTTGATCCCAAGTACTTAAACTCATTCACCTTTGCCACCTCTACTCCCTGCATCCTCACCATTCCTCTGTCCTCCCTCTCATTCACACACACACACATAATCTGTCTTAGTCCTGCAGATCTTCATTCCTCTTCTCTCTAGAGCATGTCTCCTCCACCTGTACCCTACTCTCACTACAGGTCACAATGTCATCTGCAAACATCATAGTCCACAGGGACTCCTGTCTGATCTCGTCTGTCAACCTGTCCATCACCATTGCTAATAAGAAAGGGCTCAGAGCTGGTCCTTGATGTAATCCCACCTCCAACTTAAACGCATCTGTCACTCCCACCGCAGACCTCACCGCTGTCACACTACCCTCGTACATATCCTGTACCACTCTTACGTACTTCTCTGACACTCCCGACGTCCTCATACAATACCACAACTCCTCTCTAGGCACCCTGTCATATGCTTTCTCTAAATCCACAAAGACACAATGCAACTTCTTCTGACCTTCTCTGTACTTCTCCATCAACACTCTCAGAGCAAACATTGCATCTGTAGTGCTCTTTCCTGGCATTAAACCATACTGCTGATCACTAATCACCACCTCCCTTCTTAACCTAGCTTCCACTACTCTTTCCCATAACTTCATGCTGTGACTGATCAGTTTAATCCCTCTGTAGTTACTACAGCTCTGCACATCACCCTTATTCTTAAGAATCGGTACCAAAACACATTTTTTCCGTTCCTCAGGCATCCTCTCACTTTCCAAGATTTCATTAAACAATCTAGTTAAAAACGCCACTGCCATTTCACCTAAACACCTCCATGCTTCCACAGGTATGTCATCTGGACCAACAGCCTTTCCGTTCTTCATCCTCTTCATAGCTATCCTTACTTCTTCCTTTCTAATCCACTGCACTTCATTCACTATCCGCACATCATCCAACCTTCTCTCCCACTCATTTTCTTCATTCATCAACCCTTCAAAGTACTCTTTTCATCTAATCAGCACACTCTCCTCGCTTGTGAGTATGTTTCCCTCATTATCCTTTATCACCCTTACCTGCTGCACATCTTTACTAGCTTGGTCCCTCTGTCTAGGCAATCGGTACAGGTCCTTTTCTCCCTCCTTAGTGTCCAACCTTTTATACAACTCTTCATATGCCTTATCCTTAGCCACCTGTCTCTTTGCCATGCACCTCATCTCTTTATACTCTTGTCCACTTTCTTCATTTCTTTGACAATCCCACTTCTTCTTCGCCAACTTCTTTCTCTGTAAACTTTCCTGTACTTCTTCATTCCACCACCAGGTCTCCTTGTCCTCCTTCCTCTTTCCACATGTCACACCAAGCACCTTTCTAGCCATCTCTCTTACTAGCTCTGCTGTAGTTACCCAGCTATTCGGTAACTCTTCACTGCCGCCAAAGTACCTGTCTTAACTCTTCCCTGAACATCACCTCACAGTTACCCTTTTTCAGTTTCCACCATTTGATCCTTGGTGCTGCCCTCACACTCAACCTCCATCTGTATAAGAATAATTTTAGGAATTCGTTGCAAATATTAGAAAGTGCAGTTTTGCAGGCAATTGAGTTTTTGGAATTTTAGGTGTGTGCCATTTTTGCCCATGGTAGTTTAGGCATATTGCATGTTATATCCAAACAGTTGCATACTTACTTGAGACATATATCCAGGGATTACAAAAGTATAAATTTGAGATTTTATGATGCTTTTGATTTAGATAGAGAAGAAGAGGACTTTGTGATTAGATTTGGCTCAAAGGCAGAAACACTTAGCTGCTAGGTGTTAAAGGTTTTATGGAGTAGGTGGAATGAAATTTAATTTGCATTTGCTGGGATTGAGTTCCAAAGTGTAGTACAGTATGCAGTATACAGACTGTCACCGTTATGATTTTTTTATATTTTTGAATGAATACTAGATATTGATATTGGGAACATAGTTCTGTCTAGAGTATGAACCAATTTAATAGCTTTCTGTTTATTTATATTGTGGGCAGCTTTAACTTGAGCATAAAGTAGTTGATTGGGTAGCTGCAACCAGTTAAGGGACTGTAGTGCAATACAGCAGTGTGCTCTGTGTTGTTTACAGGGGCCAGGCAGTGCAAGCAACTTCTGTACAAAAGTTTAAATACAGCCTTATAGCTAGATGACAGAAGTTTAACTGTGAAGATTAATGAGGCATAGAGGGGACTCTGGAGTCTGTAGGTGCAAACTGTGGTCTTATATGCATAGTTCTGTTAAGAAAGGGTTGATTTTGTAAAAAAAAAAAAAAAAGTCCACTTTATGGTTGCTTTTGAGATCTGTGTTTTGTTTCATTGCTTGAATTTTATTTTACATTTTGGTCAGCTATTATTCCTAGTAGCTTAGTGTTTTGTTTTAGTCTAAAGTTAATACTAATATTAAGTTGAAATAGTCTTGATTGTTGGGCTACACATGTAGATAACGTTGTTAGGATTTAGGAGTAGTTTAGATTGCTATAAACCATTTTTATGTTTTTATAGATAAATGCTTTGGATGGAATTGGAGTTGTGTGATTGAAGAGGCTGAATGTATTATGTTGCATCATGTGCCTGTTTAATTAAATGTGCTGAGTTTGAGGTTATATTCATTTTGTTTATGAATATGTTAAATTATAAAGGTTTTTGAATCTTGTGCAACACCCATTTGTTTTATTTAATTATTTGTTTACTAGTCTATCATACAATAGTGTTCAGTGGCTAAGGTAACTTGGCGATACAGTTAACTATGTTGTTACTGAGGCCCATTTCCCTGAGTCTGTATAATAACTTAGTGAGGGGTTAAAACTGTGTCAGATACTTTCGCTGTGTAAAAAAATGGCGATGTGACCATTTCACCTTTTTGTGGATACAGTTTAATGAATGTTTATAAAGTCGTTTTGTGCTATTGCTTGGTTTAAATCTGCCTTATATTGTAGAAATTAGCTTTTATAATTGGTAATACATCAACTTTGTGGATACATTTTTCAAGTACTTTTGATACAGAGGACAGAATGACTGTAGGGAGGGGAGTCATTTATAAATATTGGCACAGGTGTGGCCCCTGCAACCATGTTGAGTTATTCTGCAGATGGGTAAAATGGATGTACAGGAAGGTAGAATAAGCTGTAATACAAGTGGGCACTGTTTGGTTGATCTATTTCCCTTGACCTGATCTATAATAACAAATACAAAAGTGGCAGTTTTATGTGACTGACAGTGTCTGTATAGCGCATTAATCATTTTATTGTGACATAAGTCATACCAAGACCCTTCTCCAGAGAAATGAATATTTCTAGAAGCCTTTGGGAGTGGCCCATCTACCTCCTGGGTTACTCCAACCACCGATAAACTAATTTGATTTCTAGGTGAGCATGGAAGGAACCTAATACAGCTGAACCAATCCCCAAGAGACCAGACCGAGTTCTAGCTCCACCAGTAGGATAGGAATTTTGGAGTAAAGGGATGCCAATAGATGCCATGGTTGTGGAGGCAGCTCCAGAAAAGGAACTCGTGGAACAGAGTTCCACTGTCCATCCGCCTAATAGAAAATCTAGGGTGATAGACCGATTTGGGAAGTGTGTTTATGTTTCAGCAACATTTGCACTCAGATCGCTGAACTATTTGGCATATTTTACGAGGCTTCAAAGAGATTTCATTAAAGAGCTATTGAAATATTTTTCTGGAACTGAAATTGCTGAGGCTCAATCTTCAGTAGTCTTTCAGTTGGCTACCCTACAAACTGTATCTAATTCATCCATTAGGCTTATCTCGTACACTGCAGAAGCCGCCTGAAGGGCTTGTGGGTTCAGGTATTTCCATCTGGAGGCATGCCAGGATGTGACTCTGTGATTTTGCAGAGCCCTTCAAGTCATAGTCTGTCAGTGCTCCCTTTGATGGCACTTTTTTGTGTGGTCCAACAAAAAGTACACACTCTTCAGGTGTGAGAAAGATGGAAAGACCCTCTCAGCAGTGAATGTGTGTTTTTTGACCCCTTCAAAGCACCTTTTCCAGGAATCAACGGGGAAGTCAAAAAATGTGGTTAAGAAAATCTCAGGATCCTTTTCAGGACACAGGCGGAGGCAGTTCCCCCAGAGGCAGAGAGGGGGGGGGGTGACATTGAAAGATGACACCCCCATAACAGAGGAGGCCTGCAAAACCGGGGTCTAGAAATTCCATTTCTGGCAGACCCTTTCAGCACTTCTCAAAGGAGACCCAGTTGCCTACCTCTGGAGGCAGACAGGAGTTGCTTATCTCTGCACCTGGGAGCCTGGCTAGATATAAAACAAAAAAGACATTTTGGTGCAGAGAATTATTTCCAGAGGTTGTATAATTCCCTTTTCCCTACCTCCTCCATTGTTAAGAAAATTTTCCGATGATACTAGTGTTCCACCCAATCAAAAGAAAGCAGCCGTACTATAAATATAAAAGCTGCTAGAAAAAAATTATTAAAGAGGTCCCACCAGACCAGTTAGAATCTGGAACTTACTCGATTCTTTTTAGTGCCAAGGAAAATGGGACTGGAGGCAAATTCTGGATCTCAGTGTATTTAACAAGTCAGTTTGACACACACAGTTCCTGATGGACAAGGGTGACTGGATATGCTCGATAGACCTCCAGGATGCGTACTGTCACATAAAGATGAACAGATGATCTTGAAGGTACATACGCTAATGGCTGGGAACCAGTCCCTGTCAATTCAGAGCACTGCCCTTTGGCTTCACCACAGCCCCCATTGTGTTCAAGTGCATGACAGTGGTAGCAACCCACTTGAGACTGTAAGGATTCTGGGTGTTTCCATATTTAGACTACTGTCTCATTACTACCCCACAAGAAAAGCTAGCAAGTATGAATGGTGCACGGCATAACCAGCCTTGATGAAACAAAATAGAGCCAGCACTCAAGACGCAACCAATATGTTTTATTCCTTCCTTCAGACCGGTTTCTGCATCAAACCTTCTTCGGTGATCTTACATTCATAGTTCAGGAATGGTATTTATAAATATTTTATATCCTCAGTTATGACATCATTTCCCCCATTTAACTAATTAAGCCCCCAAATACATATAAGGCATTTTAACAAACTGAGCAGTATTCTTATAATCTCAGGTGAAATATGTATATAGCTAACCATATATTAGTAAACTTTTAATACATATTAAATCAATAATGAATACACATAATTAACAAAAACTCATAATTTATCATTGAGTCCTGGATGAAATAGGGTGCCCAGCTTAATGATCCATTTTCTTTCTTTTTGAGTCAGTATAGTATGCCAACCCTGTTTGGTTGATCTATTTCCCTTGACCTGATCTATAATAACAAATACAAAAGTGGCCGTTTTATGTGACTGACAGTGTTGATATAGCGCATTAGTCATTTTATTGTGACATATGTCACTTAGGTGTTGCGAAATATGACACCTCAATTGCCTAGAGGTCTGCCCCACATAAAAGGCAGAACATTGGCAAGTAGCCAAATATACTACCCAGTCAGAACTGCAATTTCCAAAGAATTGAATTTCAAAAATTTGACCAGTATTTTTACTACTAAAAGATGTAGTTTTAAACATATGTTTGCACAAACTATAATGTCCGCAAAGATGCGAGCCAACAAACCTGTCCCCCATGAGAATAAGCTGATATTGATTTACGTAATCATGATAAGTCCTTTTGTAATGGGCAAAATAAGACATAAGCGTTCTACCCTTCCTGAAGGAAAACTGACATCTAGTTGGCAAACACTGACCAAGATCTGAATTGGCCCGAAGAATATTCCAGTGTTTATTAAACACATCTTTTAACAAATGGGTATTACTACCAAATGTGGTAACTAGCCTCAAGGCCCCTGATCCTTCCCCTTTAGTTTTAGCTTTTTACTCAAGTAAACTGGATCTCTCACAATTGGTCACCCAATCACTGGCCTTATGTACTACCAGTTCCTTATAACCCCTATCAATAAATCTGCACTCAAGATCTTGCCTTGCATTCTGAAAATCGATATCTGTTGAACATATTCTCTTTATTCTCATAAACTGAGATTTAGGAATGTTGTTGTTAGTCTGTTTGGGGTGTAAACTAGTTGCATATAGTAAATTATATTGTGGGTATTTTCTATAAAATGAAGTTTTAAGTGTACCATCAGCCTGCTTCAATATGATAACATCCAAACAATTGATCTCATTGCTGTGATACGTAACAGTAAATTCAATACCCCACCGATTACCATAAAGGTATTCCAAAAACTCTAACAAGTAGTCTACACCCCCACGCCAAACAAGCCAACAATCATCTAAAAAACGTCTCCATATGTCCATCTCAGAAAGGAAGATGATGTGCATCATATCACATCATATATAATCTGATCTTCAACATACCCCATAAAGAGGTCAGCATAAATGGGGGCATTTATTACAGCTTTGTAGCAACATTTGAATACTTTTGTATTGGTCATACAACCATGTTTTTACTCTTTAAGGTTTTGGGAGTGTATTCTCTATTATGGGAACATGCTTTTTGTTATATATACCAATTTAGAAGTATACAACAAGTCTCAAATATACCAACAAACATCAATAATATTATTCTTTACAAACTGTGAGGCCAAGATCTTCTGTTTTGGATCTATTTTAAAAAACTTTTCTGGGACTCATTAGAGGCTGCCCTTCTCAATTAGCTATATTTAACTTTTTGAAATCCAACCTTTTGGGGGGGGGGGTTCCAGGTCCTGCACAATATAGGCAATATATACCCTCTGGTCTACAACTGGATCAGATTTTATCCATTTGGATCATCTGGCCAAAATTGTGCAAGTTAGGGGCTTATGGTTATGGATCTCCAAAGAATTTTACAGGAGCTCTGTGTGGATCAAGATGACATTAAAATCTTTGGTACTGGAACAAATAAGGAGGGAGCCCCAAGTGAAAGAGTAGGAGATGCTAATGACGGCTGTAACTTGCTATTTAACCAACTGAATAAAGAGATGAGAATACTAAGAACCAATAGATGGCACTTGAAATTATTCAAGCCATATAAATGTAAAGGTATTACTCCACATGGTTTGAATGTTAAAACCCAGCCTTTGGTTGGGAAGCCAGATGATTTACTAATGGAAGAATGGCATAAGGCACAACAAAAAGCCACTATGGCTTTTGCGGACATTTTAATGTCCTTTTATCAAAGGACTATTGAACAAAATATCAAGGATGTGACTGAAACATGTGAAAGCATGAAAAAACATGAGGGTACACAGTCTTTTGTGGAGGGTCTGGAAAAACTATCCATGGATCTTCTCAATTTTGAGAATGGATTAAAAGAAAAAAGCTACATAAATTTCACAGAGATGTGGAAGAATGAGAGAGGCAGGCCCTTTGAGTCCCAGAGGGGGGTTAGATTTACTGATAATAACAGGGGTAGATCCAATATCAGAAAGAAAAGACAAAGATCCATACTCAAAAGATCAACACAGGGCCTTAGTACTTAAGAGGAAGAATCATCTCTGACTGATGCAGAAGTAATTTATATTAGTGATTCCCCTGATAACAAAAAAGTAAGAATTCAGGATGGCCCTTTAGGAGACAGACCTGTAGGGGTGGACGTAAGCACAAAGGTGGCAGCCTTAGAAAACTTACTACAGCCAATGATGAAGTAGGGATTGAATTTTATAATGTACACAATGTTTCAAACTATGTTTTATCTAAAGATGAAAAATGTTTACTTAATAAAGGTCTAGGATTTTTTCCCAGTTATCTGGTAGATGAACACATTTTTGTCTCTGATCTCATTGCCTTTTGTAGAGTATTGAATCTTAAATTGTTTTTTGGAACATCTGAAAATTCTCAAAGATTGACTGGATTTCATTTTCACAAAAATTACATTTATGCCACCCATGAATAGACGTGGCTATTTTTCAGGAAGCCGTTGTGAGGGATCGGCGTTTTAATTTTAGTTCCTTTTTGGGTTTCAGACATAACCTTTCGAAAGGAGAACAGCAGGCTCTGAAAAGTTTGTATTCCAACACTGATTTAATTATACTTCTGGCTGACAAAGGTGGAGCTGTGGTCATAATGGATGCCAGTTACTACTGGAATGAGGGAAATGGACAATTGTCCAACCCTCAGTGTTATATTTGAATGTCCACAGATCCCACACCCAAATTTAAGGGTGAAATTGATTCATTTTTGAATCAAGCAGTGGAGGAGGGAATTATGGATGTTAAGATGAAAGAACAGCTCACTGTTCAAGATCCGACCCAACAGTACCTATATCTCTTGGCCAAAATCCATAAAAATTTGAGTAGGCCCCCAGGAAGGCCTATTGTCTCAGAGCGAGGGTCTTTAACTGAACTCATTTCTGCTTTTTTGACATAAAACCATTATTACCATGCATTAGGGCAAGAATAAAGGACACTACATAGTTTTTACAAATTATTTAGGATTCTCAATTAGAATCCAACTGGCGTATGTGTACACTTGATGTTAAATCCCTATATACCAGTATCCCCCATTGGGCGGGATATCTTGCCTTGGAATATTGGCTCAACAGTGCCAGTTTATATGCACCAGGATTTAATACTCTCCTCATATGTTTGGCGGAACATGTATTGATAAATGTTTTCTATTTCAGGGGTGAATGTTATTGGCAGCAGCAGGGTGCAGCTATGGGGGGGCCTCTTTTGCCCCCATTTATGCTGACCTCTTTATGGGGTATGTTGAAGATCGTATATATGATGTGATGCACAACATTTTCCTTTCTGAGATGGACATATGGAGATGTTTTTTAGATGATTGTTGGCTTGTTTGTTGTGGGGGTGTAGACTACTTGTTAGAGTTTTTGGAATACCTTAATGATAATCGGTGGGGTACTGAATTTACTGTTGCGCATCACAGCAATGAGATCAATTTTTTGGATTTTAACATATTGAAGCAGGCTGATGGTACACTTAAAACTTCAGTTTATAGAAAATACCCACAATATAATAATTTACTATATGCAACTAGTTTACACCCCAAACATGCTATCAACAACATTCCTAAATCTCAGTTTATGAGAATAAAGAAAATATGTTCAACAGATATGGATTTTCTGAGTGCCAAGCAGGATCTTGAGTGCAGATTTATTGATAGGGGTTATAGGTAACCGGTAGTACATAAGGCGAGTGATTGGGTGACCAATTGTGAGAGATCCAGTTTACTTGAGTATAAAGCTAAAACTAAAGGGGACGGATCAGGAACCTTGAGGCTAGTTACCACATTTGGTAGTAATACCCATTTGTTAAAAGATATGGTTAATGTTTTTGTTGCGTCTTTTGGCTTTTCCCGGTTAGGGGTAGCCACAGAGGAACTCCGGTCCGCTAATGATTGGCAGTAGATTTTTACATGCCGAGTTGTCAGCCTTGACGCACAACCTTCAATGAAGGTACGCCCATTCACGCATGTCTCCACGCAGAAGACACTCTAGCTGAGAATCGAACCGGACAATGTCTTACTGTGAGGTGACAATGCTACAGCAGCACCACCTAATAAACACTGGAATATTCTTCGGGCCAATTCAGATCTGGGTCAGTGTTTGCCAACTAGATGTCAGTTTTCCTTCAGGAGGGGTAGAACGCTTACATCTTATTTTGCCCATTACAAAAGGACTTATGATTATGTAAATCAATATCAGCTTACTCTCATGGGGGACAGGCTTGTTGGCTCGCATCCTTGCAGACATTATACTTTGTGCAAACATATATTTAAAACTACATCTTTTAGTAGTAAAAATACTGGTCAAATTTTTGAAATTCAATTCTTTGGAAATTGCAGTTCTGACTGGGTAGTAAATTTGGCTACTTGCCAATGTGTTCTGCCTTTTATGTGGGGCAGACCTCTAGGCAATTGAGGTGTCGTATTTCGGAACACCTGAGTGACTTACGTCACAATAAAATGACTAATGCACTATATAGACACTGTCAGTTACATAAAACTGCCACTTTTGTATTTGTTATTATAGATCAGGTCAAGGGAAATAGATCAACCAAACAGGGTTGGCATACTCTACTGACTCAGAAAAAGAAAGAAAATGGATCATTAAGCTGGGCACCCTATTTCATCCAGGACTTAATGATAAATTATGAGTTTTTGTTAATTATGTGTATTCATTATTGATTTAATATGTATTAAAAGTTTACTAATATATGGTTAGATATATACATATTTCACCTGAGATTATAAGAATACTGCTCAGTTTGTTAAAATGCCTTATATGTATTTGGGGGCTTAATTAGTTAAATGGGGAAATGTTGTCATAATTGAAGATATAAAATATGTATGAATACCATTCCTGAACTGTGAATGTAAGATCACTGAAGAAGGTTTGATGCCGAAACCGGTCTGAAGGAACGGAAGGAATAAAACATATTGGTTGTCTCTGAGTACTGACTCTTTATTTTGTTTCATTACCACCCCAACCAGGCATAGACTGATAGAAGCTCGAGATCAGGTTTTTGCAGATCTGCTCACATCTCAGAATAACCATAAATTACGTCAAGTCTCATTTACAACCAAAACAGACATTAGAGTTCATAGTAGCAGTGTTCAACACAGTGTCGATGGTAGTGTCTCTTCTACTATTGAGAGTGCAAACAATAAAGATGCAGGTCAGGAAAATAATTTGCATACCAGAATTTTGGCCCGATTGATTCAACAAGCCCTGGGATCAATGTTAATGGCAATAATTTTAGTTCTTTAGCAGGATTTCACATGAGGATTCTACAATGGATGCTAGCAACATAATGGTCAATACTTTCTCAACCCATGTCAGCGAAGATGAGAATCACCCAGGTATGTATAGTACCTTCCCTGCTGGATGCAGTCACAACAGCTGTTACAAGATCATCCTTTTATCCTCCCTCATCCAAGGCCATAGTGACTATTGGGTGGGTGGGGGCATTTCCTGGCAAGACATTCCAAGGCACTTAGCCCCCCTAAAAGGCCAACTTGCATTTCAGTGTTCTGGAGATTAAAGCAGTGCTTTTGCCCTTGCTGGCATTACAATATTTTCTCCCTCTCGGGACAGTTGCAGTTTAGACAGATAACATGTCAGTAGTTTGGTACATCAACAAACAAGGGGGGACCAGATCTTGCCCTCTGTGTCGAGAAGCTGTCAGAATGTGGCAGTGAGCAATATCTTCCAACCACTTTCTAATAGCAGTGCATATTCCGGGGAAGTACAATGTGATAGCAGAGAAAACTGAGCAGGTTCATGTTACTATATCAGGAGTGGTCTGTCAACAGCAAAGTGACGGAAATGATTTTCAGTCAGTGGGGCCAGCCTTGCTGCGGTCTTTTTGTATCTCCCATATACAACAAGTGCAGCAGCTTCTTACCCCTGATCTCCCACTGGGGGAAATCGCCGATGGATGCTGTACTCCATGATTGGCCCCCGGTCTTCTTTGTGCTTATCCTTTGACTTCCCTAATTTCCAAATTCCAAATTCCTTCAGAAAGCAACCCAGTTGAAGAGTAAAATCATGCTCATTGCACCTTACTGGCCTCAGCAGATTTGATTCCCCTTCCTTTGGTCTCATCTACTATACCTACCTTGGAATCTGGATCCAGTTTCATACCTACTGTCTCACCCGACACATATGGTTTGCCCAGATATCTCAAATCTCAAACTAACAGAGTGGTTTCTCCAATTCTTTTAATAGCCAGGCAACCAGTGTTCTCTTCCCCTGTCCGTTCCACACTTTGATCTTCCCGTAAACCTTCTACTAGGGAAAATCTACAGTAGTAAATGGAGAAGATTAGTTTATTGATCAGAGCTTAATCAGATAGATCCCTTCTCAGTTCCAGTTCATTATGTTTTTTTTTTTTTTTTTTTTTTAATGAGGGTGCTAGTTCATCAACTGTTAAAGTTCATCTCGTAGCATTCTTTGACTTTCATGTGGGGTTTCAAAAGTCTTCCCTGACTTCCTCTAAAGTGTGCAAAGCCATTTTGAAAGGTACCCTTCTGCTAAGACCCCCTCCCCCCATTATAAATAGACCCAGTGCCACCATGGGATTTAAATTTGGTACTGCAAGCCTTAATACATTCTCCCTTTGAACCTGCAGCTAAATGTGATTTTAAATTTTTGACCTGGAAAAAACTTTTTAGTTGCAATTAAATCTACTAGAAGAATTTCAGAAGTTCAAGCATTATCTTCTAAGCCTCCATATTTGATATTTCATAAGGTTAGGGTCACATTACATACCAATGCTTCCTTCCTTCCATAGGTGGTATCATAATCCAATATTAACCAATTCATTAACTTGCCAGTATTCCTCCCAGAATTTACAAATAAAGGAGAATATATGCTGCACTTACTGGATGTTCAGAGATATTTATGTTTCTGCCTACACAGAACAAAAGAGATTAAAATGACAGATCGGCTAGTTGTTTCCTTTGCACATAATAAATTGAGCGAATCAGGTACAGGGGTAACTTTAGCTAGATGGCTGACAGATTGCACCTCCTTTACCTATAATAAGTTACCAAAACCATTAAAGGCTCATTCCACCATGACGGTGGCAACTTCTGCTGTTTTCCAGTCTAGAGTCTTTATTGATGATGTATGTGCGGCTGTAACTTGGTCAAATCCTCATACCTTTATCAGTCATTACAAACTAGATCTGGTCTCAAGTTGGAAGAGCAGCCTTCGGCTCAACTGTACTCTGGAATATCCTTCCTTAGAGTCCACGCAGGAATTTAGGTAGCTGGGGACTCTGTTCTATTAGTTGTGGAATGAATGAAAACTGACAGCATCAGATAAAGAAGTTATGCACTTACCCTAACTTTCCATTTGTGTTGTCCATTTTCATTCTTCCTCAACTCCCCACCCACCACCCTCCACCTTTTTTTCATAACTGACTTCTAGAGGAATGAGACGCATCAAGAACACCTATGTCCTTTGTGTTGAACTCCAGTTATGGCATTTCTTTTATTGTCTTCCTGTTAAGCTGCAAAGAAGATCAGAGAAATGTTAGGGGTGGTGCATATATTGGAACGGAAGGAGCTTGAGAGTTTGTTGAAGGCCACAAGGTGGTATAACAGCCAAGTCTGATCCAAGGATCAGATCCGATCCCATTAGTTGAGGAAGAATTTAAATAGACAACACAGATAGAACGTTCTGGTAAGTGCGTAACTTTTTCTTTATACTAATCACTGCTGCAGTAGCCTAAGCTATATTGGTTATATCCTGCTAAGGATGCAACTGCTGGCCAGCTTCCAAAGCTTCAGGGTACCTTCCAGTCTCCCAAATCTTTAATCAGCTCAAGATGCACTGACTAAAAGTTAAGTTTGGTTGCCAAACCCTTCATATCTTTTGTGACGCTGAAGGGAGCAGTCTTCTGCAGGTTTTCAAAGATCAGTAGTCAGTTAATGTTATTCCATTGCTGAGCAGATAAAATAGAAGTTATTTTCCCATGAAAGAAACTAATTTTTTTATGACAGAAAACTTTTTTTTCTGTAAAGCTAATTTATTTAACTAGGCTAGGTGCTTTTATTGACTGAAACATGTTTGTACACTTAAACTGAAGTGTTACTTTATACTTTTGTGGTAAAAAAACTTATTTTAAATTACTTTTTCAGAAGTGAAACTTGTGATGTGTTGTGATATCTTGCCTTCATTCTTACTAGGTTGGGTTTGGATCCGATCCGACTTGGCCTTGTATTCAAACTTGAGGTCCTTCACTAACTCGTGTGTAGACCCTATCCCATCATGCACTAGGAGAGCTCCCCAGATCTCATCTGCCGCTAAACAAGATCGGGTCTGGCTATAGCTAAGTAGATTTTTTTCTTGCTTCATATTTGTGGGAAATTTTGTTTCTTCAGTTTTTCTGCGAATAACTGCGTGTGTTGTTTGATATTTCCGCATGCTTCTGTTATTTTTACTGCTGTTGGCCATCGTTTTTTCTGTTAGGCCTTTTCTCCCTATCCCAGCTTCAATTTAAATAGCCCATTTTAGAGGGCTGTCTTTTACTGTTGTATCATTCTTCTAAGTCAGTTTGTTTAAATTGGAGAGCTGCCTTTCCCTTAGCCCTTTTAATTTAGAGGGCCCCGTCCCTTTTTCACCCCTCCGGGCATAGCTGGTTTAAATTAAAGGGCTGTGCTATCCCTTTCTCTTCTCGTAAAGAACTGTTGGTGAACTTTCGATTTGAAGTAGTTGTCTTCATTTGATCTTCAACCTGTGGGTTCCCGGATCCGTATCGGATCTGACTCTGCCACATATCCAGCATCTGATCCAAGCTCAAAGCTCCTCTCCTTACCCATAATGCTCCTGTTTCCTTCCTCCCTTCAGATCTCATTTTCCGTATGTATGTCCACATCGTGATCCGAGCTCTCTGCATAAAAAGTTTGTGGTAAGTATTGTTTTTGGGTGTAAATCCTCACTTTTCTATATTTTTTTCTCTCTCTACTTTCTACCTCCCCTCCCCTCCCCATTTCCATTGGTAAAAAATTTTTTTTCTTTCCTTTCCTTGTGTGCATGGTCTGTGTGATAGTGAGTGTGCTGGGCCTGAGGTTGGCATATGTCTGTCACTCACAAACTCTGCTTCAGAAAGTGTTCAGCGTGTGGCCATAATCTCTTCCTAGCTGATGACCACACTCTGTGCATAGCGTGTCTTGCGGCAGCCCATCTCCAGACCTGTTCCATCTGTGCCGGGTTTAATCCCTGGGCACATAAGGACAGGAGGGACAAACTCATTCTTAAGGGCCTTCTTCCCTCGTGGGGGACTCAAGTTCCTGCAAATCCGGGTTTTGCTCCTACATCCTGTCTGGCCTCTGGGACTCAAACTCCCGCTAAGATGCCCGAGAATGGAGACAAATCTGCAGAAAAGGATAGGCCACTGAAGCGATTCTTGCATCACTTTGCTCAGGCCGGCCCCTCACAGAAAGTTAGGTCGGCTCCGAGACTGGAGTCTCCCCAGCTCTGTTCTCAGTTCTCCCCAGAGACAGAGGTGAACAGATCTGGTCACCGGCTCAGGCTTCTCCTCACCACCTCTCCAGGCCAGTGTTGGTCACCTCCTCCTCCAACTCCACCTGGAGCCTTAGTGAGGCAGAGATGGATAGGATGATGCGGAAGTTCATCCGCACCCGGATACAGATGGGAGTCTTGCCTGCCCCCTCTCCCTTCGGAGCGGGGAGCATGCAGCCCTTTGTCACCCCGATTACTCCTTTTCTGATCCGGCCTTTGGTTTTGGAGCCCTTGGATCCCAGGAGTCTCTGTGTTGAGGGGACAACAGTACCTTGTACCTCAATACCGGCTATGACCTTGAGCAGGTTGGATCTGATTGGTTTGGATCTGACATGCTGTCAGAGCTGTAGCCTCAGTGTCAGATCCGAGGGGTTGGTCTCTGCTCCGAGCGTGTCAGAGCACAGCCTTCCTCTTGGTATCTCAGCGCCAGGAGGCTCGGCTCTGACTTCCCCGTTGGGTCAGAGGGTGATGGCTCCTATTGACCTTTCTCAGGATGTCCATTCTCCTTCGGCTTTCAGTGTAGTGGAGAGTGTTCTCTCAATTTCCTCGAGACCCTTGACCATCTCGTCCTCGGACTCCACCCCAACTCCCTCTGTTTCTCGTGTAGTTCTGGCCAACCTGCCATCTCAGGGACAGCCTGCTGCCACTTTGCCTCAGGAAGCTTCCACTTGGGAGCAGCAAGACGTTGGCGACTCCTCCCCAGAGATCTCCACTTAGATCCCTCGCAATCGTACATGCAAAAAGCGGCACTTAGACTCCCCACTGGAGTCTCTCACTGAAGAGACAGATTTGGAGGAAGGGGAAGGTTCCCCTTGATCACCCCCCAGAGGTAGTCTCCTTTGGAGACATCATGGAACTCCTTCGCCAGTGAGGGGGGTGGTCTTCCCAAAAACCTACTTCAGACGAATCAGTGTTCGAGGCTTTTGGCGCAGGACCCTCTATTTCCTGGGTGTCACCTCCCACAGATCCTTTAGTGGATCTTATTACATCTCTGGCGTGGAAGGAACCAGACATGGTAGAGCCTATTCCTAAACATCCGGATAAGGTCTTAAGCCCCCCTCAGATAGACTGTACTGGAACAAGGGATCTCCCGTTGATGCCATGGTGGTGGCAGTGGCCACTATGAAGGAGCTTGCTCAGGAAAGCTCTACGTTCCATCCTTCTGACCAGGAGTCAAGGGCGATGGACCGTTTCGGGAAGTGGGTGTACGCTTCAGCGACCACCTCTGTTCGAGCACTGAATTACATGGCACATGGGATTCAGCTGCAGCTAGACCTTGTTAAGGAGATCACTGAGTCGACCCTGGAGTCCATGTCAGCGGAGGACAAGAAGATTTTCTCCACTCGTATGGCCACTCTAGTTAGTTGCGAACACCTCAATGTGCCTTCTCTCCCATGCAAGTGAAGGAGCCACTAGGGCAGCCAGTACAGGCGTTGCCATCAGGTGACATGCCTGGCTCAGGCCCGGTCAGTTTTCAGAAACTTTCATGATGTCGTTTACCAATGCCCCGTACAATGTACTTTCCTGTTCAGGAAGTTGATACGTGAGACTCTAGTTCAGAATGAGAAGGATGGGAAGACTCTGCCTGCCATTGGGATCTGCTTCTTGGCCCTTCAATGATCCTTCTCTAGGAATCAGCAAAGGACCAAGAAGATGTAGTTTCGAAAAATCTCAGAATTTTTCCCGAGATGCTCAGGACTCGCATTCCCCCAGGGACAGAGGGGGATTTGATAGACGTCGCCCTTGAGATAGAGGGGGTCCGAGAAACTATGGGTTCTGAGAACCTTTATCAGACAGACCCGCTCAGCACCCCTGAAGGTTTGCCTGACTGCTAGTCTCTGGAGGCAGTCGGGGTCCATGTTTCGTTGCACCTAACAGAGTGGGGGTCCATCACAAGAGATCATTTGGTGTTACAAATTATATCCAGAGGCTATTCAGTACCCTTCATCGAGCCATATCCACCGCCCAAATACCTCCCGGATGTTCCACCCGCGCACAGGGAGGATGCAGCACTGGAAATTACAAAGCTGCTAAGAAAGAGTCATCCAAGCTGTCCCCCTAGACCACTCTGGATCAGGTATTCATTCCAGGTTCTTTTTGGTGCCAAAGAGAATGGGTGACCTAAGACTCATTTTGGATCTATCCACCTTGAACCTATCTGTGGCCAAGGCAAAATTCCAGATGGTCACTCTTCAACCTGTCCTGCCATTCCTGCAGGAGAACGATTGGATGTGCTTGTTTGACCTCCAGCATGCGTACCATCATATCAAGTTGGACAGACACTCTTGAAAGTTTCTTCGCTTCCGGCTAGGAGCCAATCATTATCAGTTCAGAGCACTCCCCTTTGGTCTCACCACAGCCCCCAGGGTGTTCACCAAAGTGATGTCAGTAGTAACTGCTCACCTGAGACTCCAGGACTTTCAGGTATTTCCCTACCCGGATGATTGGCTCCTTGCTGCCCAGTACAAGCATCAACTCTGTCAAGTGAGGGATCCCTTTCTCCTTTTGGCCCAGAGGTTGGGCATTGCAGTCAATCCAAACAAATAGTCTCTGACCCCTGTCCAAACCTTAGAATTCATTGGGGCACGATTAGACACAATTCTAACGAGAGTGTTTCGTACTACAGACATAATATCCATCTGAAGGTACATGTCCTGTACATTATTCAAACTCAGTCGCCGACAGCGGAAATGGTGTTAAGGACATTGGGGTCCATGGCGGCCACGATCACTCTCTTGCCCTTGGCTCATCTTCACATGCGAATGCTTCAGTGGTCCTTTTTAGTACACTGGTCTCTGTTAGACCTTCCATTGACTCACCCTGTCCAAACCTCTCAAGTGTGCAGGGGACTACATTTGGTGGTGGATTCATTTCTTGGACCTAGTTCTGGGACATCCCTTTCTCCTATGACCACGATGACTATGGACGCATCCCAGCTGTGGGGGGGGGGGGGCACTGCATGGGAATGACACTCCAAGGCATGTGACCCCCCTACAATACCAGTTTGCATATCAGTGTCCTGGAGATGAGGGTGGTGTTTCTAGCATTGCAGGCTCTCCATGACCGTCTCCCTTCAGGGACAATTACTA
Source organism: Protopterus annectens (assembly GCF_019279795.1). Taxonomy (NCBI): domain Eukaryota; kingdom Metazoa; phylum Chordata; order Ceratodontiformes; family Protopteridae; genus Protopterus; species Protopterus annectens. Next base: position 620,352,953 of record NC_056725.1, read on the forward strand.
GCCAGGTGGACAATATATCAGTGATCTGGTACATCAACAAACAAGGGGGACCCAGATCATATCCCCTATGTCACGAGGCCATGAGAGTATGGGAATGGGCGATATTCCCCGGCCGTTTTCTGGTGGCAGCGCACATTCCGGGGAGGTCCAGCATTCTAGCGGACAGGCTCAGCAGATCCATTCTGATGCCTCACGACTGGTCTCTGAATCCCTCAGAAGTGGAACAGATCTTTCACAAGTGGAGTCAGCCTTGCTGCGATCTGTTTGCCTCTCCATCCAAAGCGAAATGCAGCGAGTTCTTTGCTCTGAACCCCCCTCAGGAGGAAGCCCCCAGAAACTCTCTGATTCATGCTTGGCCCCCAGTCTTCTGTATGTTTACCCTCGTCTTCCCTTAATATCAACATTTCTTCAGAAAGCTCGCAGATTGGGGAGCTTTGTTATCCTCATTGCCCCATTCTGGCCTTGCCAGTTCTGGTTTCCCTGTCTGAGGTCTCATCTGGTGGCTCCACCATGGATGTTGGTTCCAGTTCCGAATCTCATATCTCATCCCACAGGGATTCTCCATCCAGACCTGGACAGTCTAAAGCTCACTGCTTGGCTGCTTCAGGTTCCCATGATAGTCAGGACTCTCGTATTATTTTCTCCCATCAGAAGAATTCTAGTGGTGGCTCATAAGTCTTCCACCAGAAAAGTGTACTCCAACAAATGGAAACTTTTTCTCTCTGGACCTCTCAGCATGCATTAGATCCTTTCATGGCTCCAGTTCCTGCGGTGTTGGAATTTTTATCAGGAATTTTTCAACAAAGTGCTAGTTTTTCTACTGTCAAAGTCCAACATGTGGCAGTTTCTAATTATGTGGGGGATAATATGACTTCATTAGCATCTTCAAAGCTTTATAAGGCCTTCCTCAAAGGTACCTTTCTTCTTCGTCCCCATGGTCTAGTACTTCAAGGATTAGTCTCGCCTCCCTTAAAACCTGCAGCTTCAGTGGATATGAAAATTTCTTTCCTGGAAGACTGTGTTTCTGGTTGCCATTACTTCCACTAGGAGAGTTTCGGAACTTCGGGCTCTATCGATCAAAGCCCCTTATATAATTTTTCATAAGGACAGGGTGTCTTTGCATACTATTCCATCTTTTCTACCTAAAGTAACTTCAGAGGCAAACATTAACCAGGTAATCAACCTCCCGGTCTTCTTTCCAATTTTTCAAAACAAGGGGGAATACAAATTGCATTTACTAGATGTACACAGACAGTTGTGTTTCTACTTACATAGGACAAACACCTTTCTTAAGTTCTGACCAACTTTTCATTTTGTACTCCAAACCCTTTTTAGGGAAACTAATTTCTAGAGTTACCATCGCCCATTGGATTTCTCAATGTATTATTCAGGCGTATTTAACCAGAGGGATTTCCCCACCAAGTCAGGTGAAAGCACATTCTGCCACGTCTATGGCCACACCAGCAGCTTTTTGGTCCAGGGTTTCATTGGATGATATTTGTTCTGCAGCCACTTGGTCCTCATCTCATACCTTCATCTCATGCACATTGTATCCAGGTACAGGGCTTCCTTTGGCTCCGCTGTGCTCTGGAATATCCTTCCATGAGGGCCTCCCAGGTGTTTGGTAGCTGAGGACTCTGTCCCACAGGTTGAAGATCAAATGAAGACAACTACTTCAGATAAAGAAGTTAGGTACTTACCAAAACGTTCCATCTGAGTAGTTGCTCTTCATTTGTGTTCAGTCATCCCTCCTTCCCTCCGGCCTTGTGTGAACTGCTGGTGCCTCCTAAGTATAATGGAGGTCACCTCCATAGGGTGGCTTTTATCCTTGTGGTGGTCTGGTACGGGCAAGTCTCTGTTGGGTCGGGTGATGGTACTGGCTTTTGGCAGTAAACTCGTTCTGAAGGGAGGAAGGAGACAGGAGCATTATGGGTAAGGGGTTGAGATTTGAGCTTGGATCAGTTGCTGGATATGCAGCCAAGTTGGATCCGATACGAATCCGGGAGCCCACAGGTTGAAGACAAATGAAGAGCAACTAATCAAATGGAACATTATGGTAAGTACATAACTTTTTCTTGTTTAAAAAAAAAAAGTGCATGTGTGTGTATATATACACACACACACACACTCTCTATCTCTCTCTCACACACACACGCAGACTGTATATACATAGTCTGATAGTTAGCTGTTGATTTTTTTGTTACAATGTCTTCCAAAGATTGAAAACTCCCTGGGTTTAAAAAACGTGAGGAATGCAGACAAAAAATGTCCATTATTGATAGGCATACTGTTTGTGCGTACTGTTTAGGAGCGGTCCATCTCCAAGAGTCCTGTTCAGTCTGTCATTTTTTCAGTCACAGGGCTCTTTTATAGAGAAAGAATAAATGGATTCTCAGAGGTCTGTTGAAAACCCCCTTCTCCAAAGCATTACAAAAAGGTCTGGGTTCTTCTAAGTCTGACCAGTCTCCTTCATCTAAATCAGACAAGTCTGGGAAGAGATCTTCCTCATCCAGTGCTCTGAGCCTTCTAAAAGGATTTCAAAAGTTTCCTCTGTGGATCCAAAGACAGTCTTTGGATCCAAGAGGCCTACTACTTCGGCACCATCAGTTTCGGTGCCGATGGAGTTTCAAATTGTGGAGCCGGTCCCTTGGCTTGGAACCAGTATCCCGTAGTCTCAGATCACACTTGCTCTAGCCTTCCAAGTCTCCTGCATCTTCAACTCAGTCTTCCAGGAGCCTGTCTGATGATGATGTGGATTGAGTGGTGCAGAGGCTGTTAAGGACACCAGTGCTCACCAAGTTATCGGATCCAGCGCTGAGAGCTTCGCATTTGACCGAATCCTCCTCTTCTGCATCGATTCCTCCTCCGATCTGACTCAGACCTCGGGGCTGGAATGTCCAGAGCTGATATTGGTGGAACCGTCAGAACCGAGACCTATCACAGGATCTTCGGATTCGAAGATTGTTCCAACATCCTAGGCTACATCAGAACTTGGGGAGTCTAGGAACCAATGCTCTCCAGTCAGGTCTGGCGAGGGAAGTCAGATCGGACAGTTGTCTGATCCGAACTTGCCTCTCGGGGTATCTGCTCTGGTGAGCTCAGCTCCCACCTCAGCCTCAGAGCTGTCCCCCTTTGTCCTGGGCATTCCCTCAAATTCTTCGAAGCTGGGGGTTTCCTCGGATCAGGGGTTGGGGGCTTTTGAAGTGATGAGAGTGCTGACTCCAGAGATGAGAGTGGAGCTGCCTGTGGACAGTCTTCCCCCAGTGACACAAGTGTCTGCCTCTATCCCATTGCATCCACAGGGATGCAGAGGCCCTAGGCTTCAGGATGCCCCACAGGGCGCCCCCCACTCTTCTGAGACCTCTCCAGAGTACCCCTCAGCAGAAGTTATGCAAGAGGAAGCATTTAGATTCCTCAGAGGAATCCGTCACTTCAGATATGGACCTCGATGAAACCAAAGGGTCCCCACGGTCACCTCCTGATGTCTCATTTGAAGACATCTTAGAAATACTTAGAGAGGTGGCTGGAAGTCCACAAAACCCTTCAGCAGAGGTGATTGTGTACCCTGAAGGCTTTTGGATCTCACCCTCCACTTGGGTGTCTTTGCCTTTCAATGAACATATGGACTTAGTTTCTCAAAAGGAGCGGGAGACTCCAAATTCAGTGGAACCTGTTCCTCAGAGGCCAAAGACGTTCATTACCTCACCCTCAGACAAAAATTTCTTAAGTAAGGGGGTCCCAGTAGATGCTATGGTGGTGGCGGCAGCCACCAAGAAAGAACTTTGAGATGTCTTTTTCTGTCCATCCACTGAACAAGGACTCTCACATGATGGACAGATATGGAAAGCGCATTTTCTCTTCAGCAACATTTGCTCTTAGATCATTGAATTACTTAACTCGCTTTACTAGACTACAGAGAGATCTCCTCAGGGAGCTAGGAGATACCCTCCAAGGTTCAGTAGCTGAAGGGGTGCCAGAGAAATTTTCCTCTTAGCTCTCTACCTTAAATTCAGTGCTCAACAACTCCGAGACTGATTTCTTATGCAGTGGATGGAGCAAGCAGATCAGCGCATTCAGGAATTTCCCTAAGGAGACATTCTTGGATGCGCTTGTGTGACTTTGCAGAGCCCTTTAAATCTTCCTTTGTGAATGCCCCATTCAATAGCTCGTCTCTTTTCGGGCCCAAAGTCAAGGACACACTAACCAGATGTGAACAAGAAGAAAGACTCTCTCTGCCATAGGAGTCCATTTTTCCCTTCCGACCAGACCTTATCCCAAAGGTCAAAAAGGAATTGGGAAAATGTGGATTCGAAAATCACACGCGACTCTTCCCCCAGGGGCAGAGGGGGGAAGTGGTAATGGAAGACGCCGACCACATAGCAGAGGGGATCTGCAGACTAAGGGTGACAGGGAATCCTTCTTTGGTAAGCCCTTTCAGCGCTCCTGAAGGGAGGCCTGCCTGTCCATCTCTGGAGGCAGTCGGGTGCCGCTTATCTTTGTACCTAAAAGCCTGGTTAACAATAACAAAAGACAAGTGGGTACTAAGCATCATATCCAGAGGTTACTCCATACCCTTTTCCTTCCCTGTCCCGAACATAAAAAACATCCCGGATGTTCCACACAGTCAGAGGGAACTGGCAACTCTAGAAATTAAAAAGTTGCTACACAAAAGAGTCATCCAAACAGTCCCCGCAGACCTGAACTTACTCGAGATTCTTTTTAGTTCCAAAGAAAAGAGGAGACTGGAGACAAATACTGGATCTCAGCAACCTAAACAAATCTGTAAGAAAGTCCAAGTTCCAGATGGTAACACTGCAGTCACTAGTCCCTTTTCTGGGACAAGGTGATTGAATGTGCTCGATAGACCTCCAAGATGCGTACTACCACATAAAAATGGACAGACGGTCCAGGAGACACCTATGCTTTCAGCTGGGACCCAGCCACTACCAGTTTTAATAGAAAAAACTTGTTGGAAAAACCACTTTAATACAAAGCAAAGCTTTCGGGCAGAACCCTTCTTCAATACTATTACATTCAAGTCTGAAAACTGAAAGCTTATATACAGGTCTAAAATCACATGACTAGCAGCCAAATGAAATCATGTGATGGCAAAACATAAAAATACAAATAACATATAAAGTATAAAATATTCAACATATTATAGTATTACGTAATTTAACTAAAATAGGTTTTAGACTAACTTTACTATTAAGTCCTGGATATAAATCAGCAGCTAACCTCAGAATCCATTCAAACTCCTTAGTTTCTAAATAATTATTTATATCCCCACCCCTAGCATTAGGGCAAATTATATCAATAACTCTAAACTTAAAGGAATGTTCATGACCACAAGTACTAATATGCTTAAATAATGCATTTTTTTCACAACATTTTCTAATTTCTGAATTATGATCAATGATACGTTCTTTTAGCTTACGTATAGTTTTGCCTACGTAAAACGAAGTACAAGATTTACATGTGGCCAAATAAACAATACCTGTTGTATTACATGTAGCTGAAATTTTAAAATTAAAAACTTGACCAGTATTAGGGTGTGTGAACATATCACTACCAATACCAAAAATTTGCGTACAAGCAACACAATTAGAGCACTGAAAAGTGCCATGCTTAACAGCTGTAGTCATAAGTCTAGGTTTATAAAAATCTTTAAAACATAATAAACTCTTAATAGTCTTCACGTTTCTATATGAGAAACGTGGTTTATCACCCAAAATGGCCTTCAGATCATCTAAGGCCATTAAAATTAACCAATTCCTTGATATAATTTGTTTTACTGAATTAGATCTTCTATTAAAAGTTGTAATATACCTAATTGAAGATAATTCTTTATTATTATTATTACTGAAAGGAGTTGGAGAAGTAACCATATCATGAGCAAACGAAATAGGTTTCAAATAAGTCCGCCTTGCTTCCATTGTATCCAGTTTGAGTTTAAAAAGTAATTGCGCATCATAGCCACTAGAAATAAAATCAACTATCATGTCATCAAGTTGAGAAATAAAAACTTCATCATCCGTATTCAATCTACTAACCCTAATGAATTGAGATTTTACCACACTTTTAAAAATATGTGGTGCATGCATACTACTATAATGCAAATATTTACAACAACTGACTTCCTTCTTATGAATACTGGTATTCAGTATTCCATCTTTTAGTTGAAGTTTGACATCTAAAAAACAAATCATACTTTCAGATACTTGCATCTTAAACTTCAGATAATCAGTTGTAGAATTTAAGTAATCAGCAAAGACATCTAGGTCATGTAGTGTACCGTTCCATATAATGAGGCAGTCATCTACAAATCGTTGGTAAAAACTAATATTGTGGGCAGACAAATTCCTATTATTAAACAAATAATTCTGTTCCCATTGATAAAGAACTAGATTGGCATATGTATTTGCCACAGAAGTGCCCATAGCTACCCCTGTTAGTTGAAGAAAGAGAGTTTCATTAAACATAAAGACATTGTGTTTTAATACAACATCCATAAGGCAGCAAATATTGTCAATAAATTTATGATCAGGATTAGGTTGTGCTGTTAAAAATTCTCTCAAGAGTTCTAGTCCAACATCATTAGGAATAACCGTGAACAAAGATACAGTATCAAGTGTAACCAGATAATGCTCCTTTGTTTTTATCTCAATTTCATTTCTATTATACCATTGATGTAACTTGGATAGCAAGTCATAGGTATCTTTCAAAATAGTATTACAGTTAGACAAATATGGTTGTAACTGTTTATGCAAGTAAACAGAAGCTGGCTCTGTAATCCCACCTCCACCAGAGACAATGGGTCTCATTGGTGGGTTGTCCATTGATTTATGTACTTTTGGGATACCATACAGATGAGGTATCAAGGGACAAGGTACAGTTAAAAAATGAAAGAGGTCAAGGTCAATATCACCATTAAGCTGAAGATCATATACTACCATGTTAATATAGCTCACACATTTCTTTACATCTAGATGCGTAATAGTTTTAAATGCAGTCTTATCATTAAGTAATAGGGAAACAGCTGAGAAATACTTATCACAGTCCATAATAACAGGGATACCCCCTTTATCCGCTTGCTTTATTACAATATCTTTACAATCCTGTAGACTTTTGAGCGCTTTATATTCTGCAAAATTCAAGTTATAATTTTTATTTTTTAATGGTCGTGAATACAGTTCCCTTATTTGTAGTTCACATATATCATGAAAAGCGTTCAATACAGGAGCACTAACTGGAATGAAAGTGCTACGTCGTTTTAAATTGTCCCCAAGAGAGCTAGATTTGCCAAAGAGAAGTCTCAGGTTTAAATTGCGAACAAACAACTTCAAGTCAGTCAAAGCAGAAACGACATTGTCACTACAAGATGGTATAAACTTAAATCCCTTACTTAAAAGGGAAAAATGAGCAGGAAGTAGCTCAAATGCAGATAGATTTAATGCCACATTTACTTGCGACTTACTTTGTTGAACCCTAAAGGGCTCTCGTTTTTGCGCTTAGTTGTTTGTGATGCCTGTGCTGTATACGACCCTGCAATCGACCCTCTGGACTTCGGCGATCTATTGACAACGGTTTCAGCATGTTCCAATTGAAACCGCTTATTAGTTAGATTCAAAGTAAGTTGTTGCATTTTCTTAGTGCCAGTAGCATTGACGGTATCACCGCTATCACGCTTATTCTTAGTTCCAATGGATGCACATGCGCTGTTAGCAGGAGAGCTCGACATCAGATGGTTTGGCTCATTCATTGTCAGAACAGGGGGGGCTCCATTTACTAAAGGTGTCGATGGAAGATTTGTGATTGATGTTTCGTTACTAAAAGTGTCTAAGGTATCAAGTGCTTCTCTTTCAGGATTTTTACAATATTTAGCAATACGGGTATTCTCTATTTTGGGCCATGAGAAGATGTTCCCTCTTTGGAAGTCGCCAATATCACGTTGAAGCTTCCGTTTTTTGGTAGCTTCCATTCTTGCTTCGAAAGCTTGTAGTCTATCGAGCATTTGCTGATAGATGAAGGTAACTTTAGGAAACACATTCATTTCTTTAATTGAACTCTCCAAAGCAAAGATTTCACGTTTGTAGTCTTCTTCCACTTTAATGAAAAAATCATTCATTAAGGACATGTAGTCTAAAGACAACTTGATATTCAGTTGTTGCCATGATTTAAGCAGTTCAGGAAAGGTATTGCCATATGAAGGCATTTTAAGGATCCTAAGTCCACGTGGGACAGTACCATTATCAAGATTAGCTGAAAAACTAAAGCGTTGCCATTGCAACTGCTTAAAGGCAGTTACCTTTCTTTCTAGTAGTTGTAGTGTTCTGTTGAATTCAGCAACATTATCCGAATCAACTGCAGGTTCAGACACAGTATTTACTGCTTCTGTATAGTTCAATAAAGGATTAGTCTCCACATTAATAAGGGATCTGAGAGAACCCAAATCCATTTGTACTGCCATATAAAGAGTAAAGGCTGCGAGGTAGACCTAAAAGTAGGTGATCCCAATAACAGCAACAATAGTAGATGAAAAAACCAACTGCAGAACATAGAATAATAGAAAAAAACTTGTTGGAAAAACCACTTTAATACAAAGCAAAGCTTTCGGGCAGAACCCTTCTTCAATACTATTACATTCAAGTCTGAAAACTGAAAGCTTATATACAGGTCTAAAATCACATGACCAGCAGCCAAATGAAATCATGTGATGGCAAAACATAAAAATACAAATAACATATAAAGTATAAAATATTCAACATATTATAGTATAACGTAATGTTTTAAAGATTTTTATAAACCTAGACTTATGACTACAGCTGTTAAGCATGGCACTTTTCAGTGCTCTAATTGTGTTGCTTGTACGCAAATTTTTGGTATTGGTAGTGATATGTTCACACACCCTAATACTGGTCAAGTTTTTAATTTTAAAATTTCAGCTACATGTAATACAACAGGTATTGTTTATTTGGCCACATGTAAATCTTGTACTTCGTTTTACGTAGGCAAAACTATACGTAAGCTAAAAGAACGTATCATTGATCATAATTCAGAAATTAGAAAATGTTGTGAAAAAAACGCATTATTTAAGCATATTAGTACTTGTGGTCATGAACATTCCTTTAAGTTTAGAGTTATTGATATAATTTGCCCTAATGCTAGGGGTGGGGATATAAATAATTATTTAGAAACTAAGGAGTTTGAATGGATTCTGAGGTTAGCTGCTGATTTATCTCCAGGACTTAATAGTAAAGTTAGTCTAAAACCTATTTTAGTTAAATTACGTAATACTATAATATGTTGAATATTTTATACTTTATATGTTTGCCATCACATGATTTCATTTGGCTGCTGGTCATGTGATTTTAGACCTGTATATAAGCTTTCAGTTTTCAGACTTGAATGTAATAGTATTGAAGAAGAGTTCTGCCCGAAAGCTTTGCTTTGTATTAAAGTGGTTTTTCCAACAAGTTTTTTCTATTATTCTACGTTCTGCAGTTGGTTTTTTCACTACCAGTTTTCAGCTCTGCCCTTTGGCCTCACTACAGCCCCCAGATTGTTCATCAAGTGTATGGCAGTAGTCATGACTGACTTTAGATGACTAGGATTCCGAGTGTTTCCATACTTAGACTACTGGCTTCTAACTGCCACCACTGAGCATCTACTAACAGAAGTGAGACACAACCTTGCAGCTCTGCTCTCACCTAGGAGTCGCAGTAGACTACGAGAAATCTGCCTTGCTGTCATCTCAGTTTATTGTTTTTCTAGGAGCAGAATTAGATACAACCAAGGTGATAGCCAAACTTCCTCCAGAAAGAGTACAAGTTCTACAACATCTAAATCTTCTTTCCAAGAAAAAAGCACAAGCGACGACAGTCCTGAAAGTCTTGGGGACCATATCAGCAGCAATAACCTTGATCCCATTTGCACATCTGCATATGAGAATTCTCAGGTGACTACCGTCCACTCAATTGTCATTGCAATAACTGCCCATGTTCCGCAAAATATTGTTAATGTAATTTTGCAAAAAAGACCTTCGTTTGGTGACTTTACTCCACTCGTGAGGCTAGGTCGACCCTTTATACTTCCCCAACCACTAGCCCCAGTGACCACGGACGCTTGTCAGATAGGGTGGGGGGCATTATCTGGAAAAGACAGTCCAAGGCACTTGGCAAGATCATGAGACCCATTTACACATCAGTGTCCTAGAGATGAGAGCTGTGCTTTTAGCATTGTAAGCATTCCAGGACTCTCTTCCACTGGGAACCATTGCAATACAGACAGACAACATGTCATTTGTTTGGTACATAAACAAGGAGGAATCATATCTTATGCCCTTTGTCGAGAGGCCCTTAGAGTATGGTAATGGGCAATCTCCTCCTAAGGCTTTCTGATAGCAACGCACATCCCACGGAAATCCAACATGATTGCAGACAGACTCAACAGAGCGTTTCTAATGCCTCACGAATGGTCTCTAAAATAGGAGGGGGTGGAAAAGATTTTCTGCAAATGGGACCAACCATGCTGTGACCTTTTTGCCACATCCATGAATGCCAAATGCAGCAACTACTTTGACTGATCCCCCCTCCAGGGGGAGTCAACAAGGGATGCACTTGTACACGATTTTCCGTTGGGTCTCCTCTACGCTTTTCCTCCCTTTCTGTTGATACCCAAAGATCTTCAGAAAGCCAATTACTTGGGAAGGGAATTAATACTCATCACCCCATACTGACCTTGTCAAATCTGGTTCCCCTTCTTGTGGCCTCATCTCCAGGAGGAAAGTTGGATTTTGGACCCAGTTTCGGACCTTCTGTCTCATGCATCAGGAACGCTCCATCCCTCCCTTCACACTCTCAAGTTGACAGCTTGGTTGCTCTGATTCCAACCATAGCCAGGCTCCCTAACCTTTCTTTATTAGTAAAACACATCCTAATTTCTTCTCATAAGGCTTCAACTAGAAAGATATATAGAAGCAAATTGAAAAGATTCTCTTTATGGGATTCTCGTAATCATATTAACCCATTTTCTGCCCCAGTAGGTTCCATTCTAGAGTTCTTGTAGAAACCATTCAATGGATGCGCAGCAGGATCTACTATTAGAGTTCATCTAGCAGCGATATCCAGATGTTCTTTGTGTTTCACTGTTGCAGGCATTACATTTGGGTTATCTGCTTGCAGGTAGCCCTCAATCGGCCTGATTATCAAAGTCTTGGGTCCTGCATTGGTTGCTGTCTCATCTTCCATGATGACAGGTAGTTAGGGGTATAAAGCATGCAGCCGATGCCATTACATCAGTCTTTCTTGCCATGCGGTGCCCGAAGCAGAAGCAGTTCGCAAGTGCCGGTCAGCCGACTCCTGAAATTTTCGTTTTCGAGTTTCAGATCCGAAGTCTTCAGCTAAGTTAAGTACCCCATTGAGAAACCTTTGTCTTGCTCTAAACCGATTTCAGTAAAAGTTAACAATTGTATTTCTTGTGGAAAACAAATACCTGATAAAGATTTTCAATCGTACTGCATTCCTTGCTTAGGCCCAGGCCACGACGTACCTCGCTGTCAGTTTTGTGCCTTATTCAAACCTTGAACTATTTGTCGTCTGTTCATTTTTGCATATAAATATTTTGGTACTAGGCTCAATTATCCAGAAATGGCTTTGGTAAGACACCCGACTACTGACATTCGGAAAAATCGCAAAGATAAAGACAGAGACAGACCGCATAGGTCCAAAGCTGCCAACGACGCTTCTCCTAAGCTAGTCGCCAGTTTGCTGGTACTCAGTGAGGCACTTTCGCAGCCCCTGATACCCGCTACTTCAGATTCGCAGGCCTCTACTGAGACCCATTCAGAGTCCAGAATGCTGCGAGATGCTTCTTCAACTGTGGAACCTGTGGATGTCTTTGCCTTGGATGGGTCCGGAGCCACTGTGCAGGCACCGGCTTCTGAGCTTGTATTCAGGCCTACTGACTTGCATATTAAACCAGCACCATCTTCTTCTTCAAGGCCTAAAACTCATTCCATGCCTAGAAAACTGATGCCCAGACCACATGGTCAGGTCCCTATGCCTAAAAAACAAATGATAAGAATGGCTGAAGACCTTATTACTCTAGTCAGGAGAAGCCACTCTTCTCCCTCTAAGAGACCTAGAACTGATTTTCCTTCTGATTCTTCTGATCAGGAGTCTGAAATTTCTGTATTCTCTGATGACCAGGAGTTGCCCTTAATTCCCTATGAGGATTCTGATGCAGATGACTCCATTCCCTCTGCTTCCCCTCCAGAGGATTTCTGTTTTGGTGAAACTTTGCATACTCTTAGGGAGCATTTCCGCTGGGAAAGCCAGGATTACTCTGACTCCAAAAGGGGGCTTAGGGAATTTTTACTCCTACGTCAACACAGGTCTTTATAGGTTCATAGGTTGATACTAGGCTATCTGCCCTAGGGCATTTATAAGCCTAGCCAGAGTGTGTTTGGCTTTCACCACCCTTTTAGATTAGTTGACTGTGCCTCTGTATAGTAGGTCACAGAAGATAGCCCTTTTGAGGTTAGTTTACTGTGCCTCTGTCTAATAGGGACACAGAAGAGATCCCAGGGGTAAACCTACGATCTCCCATCCACTCGTCAAGATTCCTCTTGAAGAGGGTCATTGAGGGACTCTGCCTAACATGGATTGGGATTTTGTTCCAGAGTGAGGGGAGCCTCTGGGATATGAATCTGTCCCTCCAGCATGTCCTATTTATTTCTGTGCTGAGGTTTAAGTCCCTGGAGCGTGTAGCTCTAAGGGATTTGGATTTCCTGAGGTGGAGCATGTCCATTAATTCTGGGTTGGACATGGCTTTATACGTCAGGCACAGATCGTCTCTGAGTAGGCAGTAAGCAACTGAGTAGAGCTGGAGTTTCTTTAGCCTAACTGCATAGGGCATCTGTTTGAGTCCCTTGATCCTCTTGGTGAGGTACTTTTGGGGTCTTTCCAGTTGCTGCAGGTGTCGGGTAAGGTACATCCCAAATGGGGCATTGTATTCAATTATGGGCCTGATGAGTGATGAGTAGAGGGGCACAATGACCTCTCTTAATCTAGATGTGAACCCTTTCGTGATAAGGTGGGCTATATAGAAGGTCTTTCTAACCACTATGGCAACGTGATTGTCAAAGGAGAGATTGCTGTCTACTTGGGTCCCCAATTCCCTAATTACTTCTTCCGTACTTAATGGATTACCACCTATGTGGTAATTTGTGGGCACTTTGTTTTTTCTAAAGGGGATGACTATGCACTTTTTGGCATTTAGCTTTAGGCCATGGCTCTGGCACCAGTTATCCTTCTCTGTGAGACCCTTTTGGAGGATGCTTGTGTCAGTCGGTGAGTCGATTATGGCACCTATTTGCAGTCATCTGTGAACTTGGTCAGCCATAGTCCCCCCATGTTGGCCTGTATCTCAGAGAAATATATACCGAACAAGAGAGGTCCCAGGACTGAGCCTTGTGGGACGCCACTTGTAACTGGTTTAGAGTCTGACATGGCACCTGCAATTCAGACCATGTGGGTTCTATCCCTGAGCCAGTTTGCAACCCATCTTGTGACATAGGGGTTGATATTTAAGCTGGTGAGCTTATTTATGATGCGGGAGTGGGGTATTGTGTCGAAGGCTTTTGCGACGTCCAGGTAGGCTGTGTGGACTACCTTCCCTTCATCTATGGCCGTGGTGACTGTTTCAAAGAAGTCGACCAGGTTCTAGAGGCAAGTTCTGCCCTTAACAAAGCCGAATTGAGTAGGATCCAGTGTTTGGAGGTTCCCAATATCTTTTGTTTATGAGTTTCATGATGATACGCTCCATAGCTTTGCAGACCAGGCTAGTCAAGCTTATAGAGCGATAGTTTCCGGGGTCTGTTGTGGCACCACCTTTGTGGAGTGGGACCACTGTTGCTGTACGCCATTCCTTGGGTACATATCCTGTAGTAAGGCTGAGATTGAACAGTGACTTTATGTGAGGGTTCAGTTCTTCTTGGAGTTCATGTAAGAAACAGCCCGGGACACCGTCCGATCCCATTGATGCTGTGTTTTTTGCTTTGGAGAGGGCAGCTGTCACTTGTGCATCTGTGATGTCAGGGAGGCTACACTCTGTTGGGATAGACATTTGTTCTTTTGGGGAAGGGGGGGAGAAGTTTGCACTGAACCTGTCTGCCAGGATGTTGGCAATATCTGTGGGTTCATTGTATTTTTTCTCATTTTGAACTAACTCAGAGCATATCTGGGAGTTGCCACCCAGGTTCCTGACATAACTAAAGAAGGCCTTGTGATTATCTTTAGCATCTTGTGCAATTTTTCTTTCGAAGCTAGCCTTAGATGATTTTATGAGGGATCATAGTTTCTTGCTAGTACTGATCAGAGATGCCTTCCCTTTTTGGGATTTTGCTCCATCATGTAGTAGCTTCCTCCTTCTGTTGTATAGTTTATTTATGGCTGGGGTCCACCAGACAGGTCTCCTGCCATTGGAGGAATGAGTCTTGGTTTTATTTGGGATAGCACAATCCATGCATTCCTGTAGCTGTCCATAGAAAGCGTTTGTAAAGGATTCTGCGGTTTGGCCCTTATTTTCCACTGTCCCGGAGGCTTTGAAGGATTCCACCTCGGTTTTGAGAAGTGTGAAGTTTGCTTTTGAGAAGTTCTTCACTGTGGTTTCCTTGGCTGGGGGTGGAGACGGGATATGGATGTCCAGTGAGATTCATTTATGGTTAGATCTCACCAATACCAATAAGGGGTTTACCTCTGGTATGGAACATAGAGTCCCCATGTTGGTGATGATCAGGTCCAATATGTTTTCTCCTCTTGTGGGAGTGGTGACCAGTTGTTCCATAGCATTTGAGTTTATAAATTCTAGGAACCATTGGGTGAGGGTGTTGGGGCTTGAGTAGTGCTCCCAGTCTATGTGTGGGTAGTTGAAGTCACCCAATATAATGGTGTTTCGAGAGACCTTCATATTCTCCAGTGTTCTCAGGAAAGCCGAGTGGGGTTTCTGAGTTTGGGAGGGTGGTCTGTAGCAGGCTACAAACTGAAAGGCAGTTTTGCCCACTGTTAGTTGCACATGGATGGTCTCCGATTCTTCATGCAGTGTCACTAACCTGAAGGTGTGGGTATCTTTGATGAATATGGATACTCCCCCTCCTTTTGTGGTTCGGTCCGAGTTTTGGGGCCAAAAAGCATGGTATGAGGTATAACCTGGTAGTGCTGGGGTGCTCTCGGGAGCCTTGAACCAGGTTTCTGTTACTGCACAGATATCGATATTCTCCATACTGAGGAGAGCCTCAAGTGAGTGCATCTTGAGGTTTAGACTTCTGGTGTTGAGCAGCATTATCCTTAGTTTCTTTTTCTTTGTGTTGTCTATGGAGGTGGGTTTGTCTTTTGAGCCTTGCCTAAAAAAGGCACTATGGGGGTGGCAAGAGCCTTAGCCAGTATTCGAAAGCCCAGGGTGACAGGTGCAAGCCTTCCCTAGCGCAGCAACGTGGCTTGTCGAGCTTGTCATCCCAGGCTGACAGACACTGGATCCCCTTTGAATGACACCAATACTTTAGCCAATTGTTAAAATTGATCATTTTGTCTTTATACTGTGGCATCATTCTTGGTGAGGGTAAGATGCTACTCAAGGTCAGGGTCATACCGGCCTGGGCTACATGATCAGAGAGCTCCTCTATGTCTCTCTTCATGTAGTCCAGGGAGGTACGTCTCAGGTCATTCACACCAGCATGGACAATTTGGCACCCGACAGGCAGCTTACAGTGACCTTCTCCTTGTTCAGCCTGGTGAGTGGGACGTCACTGTGTCTGACAATAGAGTCACCTATTACAAGTGTATTAGGTGTGTTGTTTAGCCTTATGGGCTGTGACTGTGTGGCACACTGACTTTGTGAACTATGTGATACGTGGGTATTGTTGTGGGGTAGCGGTTGCTTGGATGTCTGCTTTGGAGGTCTCTGCTGCTTGGGCAGATTTTCATTTAGAGCCTCCGAGTATGTTTTTGTGTGTTTGTGTGTGTGGTTTTCTGTTGCGATAGTTCTATGTGAGACTGAATTTGTGGTGTGTGTGGTTACCTTCTCCTCCTGACTGACTGCGCCAGTATTGGGTTGAGAGAGCTCAGCCTCCAGTTTGGTTATATAGTTGCATCTCTCACATATATTTGAGCTTGTTGGGAGGAGGAGAGGGTGGTCTGTGTACATAAGGCAGTTGTAACATTGCCTCAAGATTCCCAGATTCACCAGCTGGACTGAAGTGTAAACCCGAAACTGACTTTTGGACATGCCAGAATAGTATAAGGAACTACTTTTTGACTTATCAAAAAGGACCAATAGGGAGCCAAGTACTTAAAGGGAGTATAAGAGGGTGTAGTGCTTTAGTTTATTAGTGCTTAGTAGAATAATGGATACTGCTACCATCCAAAGGTCTCCTTCCAGAAATATCTCACCTAATGTCCAAAAACAGCAGGAAAGGACCACCACGACGAAATAAAACATAAACTGATTTTAATTTAAGAAAAACAAGCGCTTTCACGTGTATAAAAACACGCTTCCTCAGGTTTTAACAACAGTGAATCTCAAGGAGTATAAATACATATCAAATATAAAGCTCATGGGTTAATAGATTAATAGATTAATAGACTGATAGATTAATTGTTCCTGCAAATAGTAGGAGCAAATAAATGACTCATTCAGTCTTGCTCCTTAAAAACAAAGCAAAACAAAACATTTCAAATAAAAAGCTTAAAAGTAACTAACACCACAGAAGCATAACGCTCTGTCATGTATATAACATAAAATAAACAAGGTTAATATAACCATAAATATGTATTCTAGTAGAATCACGAACAAAAACAAACTGGTGTCCACAAAAAATCCAAAAACAAATGGAAAGAAAGCCACTCGCAAACTTAACGCTCAGTTTATTGTTAGCTTAAAACACATCCAGCGTTTTCGCGTCCTGTATCAGGAAGCTTCTTCAGAGATATGAAATAGCGCGAGACAGCGCTTTAAATACACTCTGTCCAGTACGTGACACGAACTGAACTGATTTAAACAAAAAATAGTAAAAAATACTATCATTAGAAAAAAATACATCAGGTAATATAAAATGTAAAACTGATGCATAATTAATTGTTGCTGCACGTACATAATAAAATAAAATATAATAAAATGTACTAAAACGGCTTACATAAACTACACAGAAGGTAAACGTAATAGTAAAAACAAATGCAAAAATGACAATTTAGCTAATTTACATCATAATGAAATGATAGAACAAGCTATCAAATCTGTCATTTAAAAATGTTAATGAAACATCTAAACATCATCCATTATGAATGAATAACAAAGTAGGAAGATGAAACTTCACTACTATAGTGCCTAACCAATTCAAACTCATTTCATCTCTTTGTTGAAATGTATAGGCACGTAAAATGTGAAGCACATGCAAAACACAAATTAATATTTTGCTAAAAAGCAGAACAACTCAAAATATTGTCAACTACAAACAACAGGAACTTTTTTTAGAAAGTAATAAAGTTCAATATCACCTCATGTGCGATTTTAATTTCAAAAATGGTGTAATATTACAACTTTCATTTAAACCTGGGTTCCTGAAAGCATTCATTTTGAGTTGCCAAAGGAGTTCACGAACCTCAAGGTTCAAAGAAAGAGGTCCACCTCTATTAGATTCAGGTAGATGGTCAATACCCATGAATGTAAAAGAGTGGCCTGGGAATAAACCAATATGTTTGGCTAGTGCGTTCTCTTTATTCTTAGTTCTAATAGCGTAATTGTGCTGATATATCCTGTCCTTAAACCTTCTATCGGTCTTACCGATATAGAAGGCAGGACAGCATGCACAATACGCTGTATAGACAATAGATTTGGTGTTAGTCAATTCTGTGAGTAATAAAAAACTTCTTGTTATTATTAAACCACGTTTTGTCTTCAGAAGAGGACAAAATATCAAGGACCTTTTACAAGTTAGCACGTTTGACATTAACTCATCTAGAGCTAAAGGATCCTATGCGTGTGGTTTTTGTAAATATTGTATTTACATTAAAACAGGCAGTTTTTGTTCAGTAGTTAATAACAACAAGAAGTTTTTTATTACTCACAGAATTGACTGTAACACCAAATCTATTGTCTATACAGCGTATTGTGCATGCTGTCCTGCCTTCTATATCGGTAAGACCGATAGAAGGTTTAAGGACAGGATATATCAGCACAATTACGCTATTAGAACTAAGAATAAAGAGAACGCACTAGCCAAACATATTGGTTTATTCCCAGGCCACTCTTTTACATTCATGGGTATTGACCATCTACCTGAATCTAATAGAGGTGGACCTCTTTCTTTGAACCTTGAGGTTCGTGAACTCCTTTGGCAACTCAAAATGAATGCTTTCAGGAACCCAGGTTTAAATGAAAGTTGTAATATTACACCATTTTTGAAATTAAAATCGCACATGAGGTGATATTGAACTTTATTACTTTCTAAAAAAAGTTCCTGTTGTTTGTAGTTGACAATATTTTGAGTTGTTCTGCTTTTTAGCAAAATATTAATTTGTGTTTTGCATGTGCTTCACATTTTACGTGCCTATACATTTCAACAAAGAGATGAAATGAGTTTGAATTGGTTAGGCACTATAGTAGTGAAGTTTCATCTTCCTACTTTGTTATTCATTCATAATGGATGATGTTTAGATGTTTCATTAACATTTTTAAATGACAGATTTGATAGCTTGTTCTATCATTTCATTATGATGTAAATTAGCTAAATTGTCATTTTTGCATTTGTTTTACTATTACGTTTACCTTCTGTGTAGTTTATGTAAGCCGTTTTAGTACATTTTATTATATTTTATTTTATTATGTACGTGCAGCAACAATTAATTATGCATCAGTTTTACATTTTATATTACCTGATGTATTTTTTTCTAATGATAGTATTTTTTACTATTTTTTGTTTAAATCAGTTCAGTTCGTGTCACGTACTGGACAGAGTGTATTTAAAGCGCTGTCTCGCGCTATTTCATATCTCTGAAGAAGCTTCCTGATACAGGACGCGAAAACGCTGGATGTGTTTTAAGCTAACAATAAACTGAGCGTTAAGTTTGCGAGTGGCTTTCTTTCCATTTGTTTTTGGATTTTTTGTGGACATAAATATGTATTCTAACATAGCTAATAATGTATCTAATAACTAAACCCATGAATAGTAGATGAAAATAATATATGCATATCAGAAAATACAAAAACAAAATAAAAATTAAAATACAACTTGATAACATGACTGATCAAAAAGGACCAATAGGGAGCCAAGTACTTAAAGGGAGTATAAGAGGGTGTAGTGATTTAGTTTATTAGTGCTTACTTATAAGATTACTTATATGAGCAACTGCAGGGCTTTAGAATGAAAATAGAGTGCTTACTTTGAGATTTAGAACAGTTCTAAGGGAAAAAGTGAAGAACAGACTTTCTGAAGCCGGGAATAGTTTAAACCCGTTTAAGCGGCGCTGCCCGATGCTGCGCTGTGTGCAAAATCGTGCAAAACCGCACAAATGCGGTTTCTAAAGCAGGGAAACTGAAAGAGATAGGAATTGACCCAGAGCGACCAATAAGCTCCTAGTTTCAGGGCTGAGACCAGTCCTCCAGGGACAGATAGGCTGCTCAAAGCTCGCCACTCTCACTGGTGAACAGAGAAGCTTCCTCCTATCCAAGTAAGGATATGGGCAACACAGGAAACCTATACCACAGTCCGGAATTCAGCAAAATCTGAAATCTGGACTAATCTACTTCTGCAAAGGCGGGAAAAGAGAATATTTTTTTTTTTTTTCAGGAAACAGCAGAAAAACACACAGAAAACACTGTAAATGCTATAAACAGGCTAGCGCACTTTAGTGTGTAGCCTACAACAGTTATACAATACAAAAACAACTTAAATTGATATAAAACAAGTGCAAAAACTGTAAAAAGCAGAAGGCAGATGCAATTTAAACTTTTTAAAGCACAGATCAGTAGAAATTCACTTTTTAGGTGGGAAAAGGCAGTCGGAGCAAAAAAAAACAGAGAAAAAATACTTAAATTTGGAAAAGTCTCTCTTGGGTCTCTCTGTTGCCTGTGTCACTCTGCAGGACACTACGAGGAGCTGTGTGGAGTTGTATACTGGCGCAAAACCGCGCAAATGCGGGTTTTAAAGCAGGGAAACTGAAAGAGATAGGAATTGACCCAAAACGGCCAATAAGCTACTAGTTTCAGTGCTGAGACCACTCCTCCAGGGACAGATAGGCTGCTCAAAGCTCCCACTCTCACTGGTGAACAGAGAAGCTTCCTCCTATCCAAGTAAGGATATGGGCAACACAGGAAACTATACCACATTCCGGAATTCAGCAAAACCTGAAATCTGGACTAATCTAGTTCAGCAAAGGCGGGAAAAGAGAATATTTTTTTTTTGTTTTGTTTTTTTCAGGAAACAGCAGAAAAACACACAGAAAACGCTGTAAATGCTATAAACAGGCTAGCGCACTTTAGTGTGTAGCCTACAACAGTTATACAATACAAAAATGACTTAAATTGATATAACACAAGTGCAAAAACTGTAAAATGCAGAAGGCAAATGCAATTTAAACTTTTTGAAGCACAGATCAGTTAGAAATTAGCTTTTTAGGCGGAAAAATGCAGTCGGAGCAAAAAAAAAACAGAGAAAAAATACTTAAATCTGGAAAAGTCTCTCTTGGGTCTCTCAGTTGCCTGTATCACTCTGCAGGACACCACCTGTACTAGACATTGTAGATGATGCCTTCTTGGAATCTTGCTTGGCCCCTGACACTTTACCTCCAACTCCCAGTAAACCTGACAGGTATTACAGAGTTCCTGACTCTCACAAGTTCCTGTTTAAGAATCCTACTGCCGATCTTGAGACCATTTCACAGGGGCCAAAAGGCATTAAGGCTACTACTGCTAAAAACTCTACCCCCTCTGATAGAGATTCCAAGGACCTGGACAGATGGGTTAAGAAGGTGTACACTTCTGCAGCTTTGGCCATTAGGGCATTAAACTGCCAGTTTCATATGTTAAAGTATCAGCAGCATATTATTGGATTGCTTAAACAGAAAATTATGTTGATTCCTGACTGTGTTGAAAATAAAGAATTACAGGATTTAATGCATTCTGCTGAACAAGTTTTAAAACATACTTTGCAATGTGGTTTTAATTCATTAGAGGCATCTTGCAGGGCTGCTGTCACTGGGTCTGTACTTAGAAGGCATGCTTGGCTTAAGGAGCAATCTTTGCCAGATTATGTTAAAGCTAAATTACTGGATGCTCCCTTAAACCAAGACTGCTTGTTTGGCAACAAAGCAGTAGTAGTACTTAAAAAGATGGAGGAAAAAGCTAAATCTATGCAAACTGTTAATGATTTCTTGCAAGTACAACCTCCCAGATTTAGTAGGCACTGGCCTTCTAAGAATTGGTCCTTTCCTGCCTCTTCCAGGCCTTCTCAGTCCAGACCCAGAACCAGCAGAACACCCAGGCTTCAGTCCCAAGGTACTCTCAGGCGTAAGCAGTGGGGGGCTCCCACTTCCAAAGCTGGAAGTAGTAAGACACCCCCCTATGGTAAACTGTCACAATGACTTAACTTTAAACCTTCCAAGCCCTGCTCAACTGACTGTTCCTTTAGGGGGAAAGATCGCCCTGCATGCAAAAAACTGGGAACTCATTACCCAAGACAAATGGGTTTTAAATATAGTTTCCCAAGGATACAGATTCCACTTCCACGCCTTGCCAACCCCAAACGATTGGCCAGACCTACCCCCAATTCAGTGGGCAGAGGCTCAAAAGCAAGTTCTCGCTCTTCTATGCATCAGGGCTATTCAACCTGTCCCTGAAGAAGAATGGAGGCAAGGTTTTTACTCAAGACTTTTCCTGGTACCCAGGAAAGACAATTCCTGGCGTCTTATCCTGGACCTGTCCATCCTAAGCAGTTTTTTGGTAATCTCAAAATTCATAATGCTAACTCTTCATCAGCTGCTTCCTATGCTAGGCAAAAATGACTGGTTGGCAGCACTGGATTTACAGGAAGCCTACCCGCACATCTCAATAATTGAATCTTGCAGAAGATACCTATATTTCAGAGCAGGCTACATGCACTATCAGTTCTCTGCACTGCCCTTTAGCTTATTTACTGTGCCCAGGGTATTCACAAAGTGCCTAGCTCCAGTCATTGCATTTTGCAGGCAAATAAATATTCATATATACCCATACCTGTACGATTGTCTAATTCAGGCAGAAAGCCGGGACATACTGTTAAATCATCTGGCATTTGTAAAGAAATTAATAACTTCTCTGGGTTACACCATAAACGAAAAGAAGTCACATCTAGTACCCTGCCAACAAATTGTATTCCTGAGAGCAAGCTTGAATACAACTTCCCAGATGGCATACCTCACGCTAGAGAAACGAGTTCATTTGACAGCCTACTTTAAACTACTAGCCACAAAGACCCAGCTATCTGCAAGGAAAATACTGCAAGCCCTGGGGTTTATGGCCTCTTTCATTCTACTAATTCCATATGCAAGACCGCATATGAGGAAACTACAATGGTATCTAAAAAGCCTATGGTGCCAACATTCTCAGGACCTAGAATCAATGATTCCTATCATACCTTGTCTAAAGACAGAGTTCCTTTGGTGGGCAGAGGCCTGCCACCAAAACAAGGGACTGCCATTCACTCTACCCCCTGCCGCCCAAACTCTAACAACAGACGCATCAGACTATGCATGGGGGGCTCACTTGGCAGGGCAGTGCATTCAGGGCAAATGGAACCCGAGTCAAGTGCACGTGCATATCAATCAAAAAGAAATGTTAGCTGTACAGAATGCTCTGACAGCCTTCAAGGACCACATTCTTCCAGGACAATTATTAGTAAACATAAACAAGCAGGGGGGAACCCATTCATACCCGCCTCTGCAGATTAGCCATGGCTCTGTGGAACACAGCGTTGAGCTACCAAGTGCACCTACAAGCTTAGTTCCTGCCAGGCAAGCTAAATGCACTAGCAGATGACCTAAGCAGAAATCTCATGGACCCACATGAGTGGAAACTGGAACCAAAGATATTCAACATTTTGAGAATCTAATGGGGGAGCCCAGATTTTGACCGGTTTGCCTCTCCTCAGAACTACCATTTGGACAAATGCTGCACAAGGACTCCCCACAGACAAGTGTGGAAAGTGAATGCCTTCTCCTTCAGCTGGAAAAACCTGTCAGTTTATGCCTTTCCCCCTCTGCCTCTCCTCTCCAAAGTGCTACTAAAGATCAAACAGGACAAACCAAAGACAGTACTTATTGCACCAGACCGGCCACGCCAGCATTGGTACCTCCTCTTGCTCAGTGCGTCACTTCTGGAACCATGGCACCTACCTCAGACCCCTGCCCTGCTGTCCCAGCAGGAGGGCCAGATTCTGCACCCACAGCTTCAAACCCTGAACCTTGCAGCCTGGTTAATTACATGACCTCTCCTTTACCATCCCTCACCAAGCAAGTGATGGATGTCATTCTGGAGGCAAGGAGGCCTAGTACTAGAAAATCCTATGCTGAAAAATGGAAGAGATTCTGTTCCTGTAGCCAAACACAGGGGATGGACACAACTGTGCCCAATTTACCGCTCATTCTTCAATACTTAACCGAGATGCTTCACAAGGGCTTTTCCTTTTCTTCCATCGAAATTCATGCCTCTGCCTTTTCAGCTCATTATAATACAGAGCCACCCCTCTTCTCTCATCCACTGCTGAAGCAATTCCTCAGAAGGCCAAAAACTTAAGACCACCCAGGAGAGCTCCTACTCTAGCCTGGGACCTTAACTTTGTATTGGAAAAGCTCACTGTACCTCCCTTTGAGCCAGTTGCAAATGCAGAATTGAAATTCCTTTCTTGGAAAACAGCCTTCCTCCCAGCCATCAATTCAGTAAGAAGGGTGTCTGAATTACAGGCCCTCATGGCAGTGGAGCCTTTCATCATCTTTCATGCTGACAGGGTGTCCCTCAGGACCAATCCCTCCTTTATGCCCAAGGTGGTATCCAGTGTGGCCCTTAATCAGTCCATTCATTTGCCAGCCTTCTTTTCTAATCCACAGAACAAAGGGGAACGAATACTGCACTCCTTGGATGTGCACAGACAATTTTGATTTTACTTGGACAGGACTTAAGCCTCTCAGGAAATCTGAACAGCTGCTGGTTGAATTTGCTGCAGGGGCAGAGCGGAAGGCCATTTCAGAGCAAACCATTTCTAAGTGGATAGGCCATTGCATTCATTTCTGCTATAAGCATCATGGAAAATCTACCCCACAGGGGATAAGACCACATTCAACCAGGGCTGCATCTACCTCTACAGCCTTTCTCAGAGGTGTCCCCTACCAGGGACACCCTAGAAGCTGCTACCTGGAGTTTTGTACATACCTTCATCAAGCATTACCACTTGCCAATTTTTTCTAAATCCAGAGCTGGTTTTGCCACTGCAGTCTTGCAGGGCCTTATAGCTGGTCCTAATGCTATCTAACTGCCTCCTCCCTTCCTTAGTTTTGGGAATCTACCCAAATGTAATGACTTAAACAGTGAAACACGAAGAACATAGTACAGTTGTGTACACTTACCATAAATGTAGATGTTCGAGTGTATTCACTGTTGCAGTCCTGGTTACCCTCCCTCCCTCCAGCCCCCTGACTTCTGTTGACTATACCTCTATTTTTGCTTGCTATGCTTAAAGCTTTCTGGTGTATTTGATTTTTGTTGACGGTATAACCTTATATATAATTGCTTCCCATTATGGGGGCACCTGACATCTGGGGCAAGAAAAACTGATGTAATGGCGTCGGCTGCATGCTTTATACCCGTGACTACCTGACGTCATGGAAGATGAGACAGCATCTGACGCAGGACCCAAGACTTTGATAATCAGGCTGACTGAGTGCTACCTGCAAGCAGATAACCCAGATGTAATGACTGCAACAGTGATACACTCGAACATCTACATTTATGTTGTGTACACAACTGTACTTTCCCATTTAGGTGAGTCAGGGCTCAATGTTATGTCTCAGACTATGCAAAGCCTTTCTTAAAGGTACTTTTTTTTATTAAGACCACCTATTAAAGACCCTTCAGCACCATGGGACTTGAAGTTTGTCTTATTCTATTTAATTTTTCCCCCATTTGAGCCAGCATCATCCTGCAAACTCAAATTTTTGACTTGGAAAACTATTCTTTTGACAGCAATTACTTCTGCTAAAAGGGTATCAGAGCTGCAAGCCTGGTCAATAAAGCCCCTCTACTTTTCCACAGAGACGGAGTCTCCTTATGAACAAAACCCTTCCTTTTTACCCAAAATATGTTCCGAATCTAATTGAACCAATCCATAGAGCTACCAGTATTTTTTCGTAATTATGAGAATAAGGCAAAATACATATTGCACCAACTGGATATGCATAGACAATTATACTTCTACTTCTACTTACATAGGACAAAGGACTTCAGAAAATCTGACCAACTATTCGTATCCTATTCAGATTCAAAGTAAGGTGCTCCAGTTTCTAAAGTGACTCTCTCAAAATGGCTCTCAGATTGTATAACATTTGTTTAAAAATCTCAGAACAAAGATCTTCCCCATAAAGTAAAAGGCCATTCTACAAGAGCCATTGCAACCTCTTCCACCTTTCCAGCTAAACTGCCAATTGATACCATTTGTGCTGCAGCAACGTAGCATGACCACATACCTTTATCACTCATTACAAAGTCGATTTGACCTCCAGGAACTGGGCATCCTTTGATTCCACAATTCTGAAGAATATTCTTCCTTGAGTCACCCAAGAAAGATGGTGCTAGGGACACTGTCCCAACCTAGTGAGAATGAAAGCGAGACAGGACAACAACACATAAAGAAGTTACGTACTCACCATAATGTTCCATGTGTGTTGTCTAATCTCACCTTCATTCTTACATACCACCCTCCTTTCCCCCAGCCTTTTGTTCCTGGGAGACCGTGTTGATACAATTGGCTATTAGCAATCTCTGACCTTCTAGATTGCTCTATAGGGTACTAAACTACCCTTATTTTGTATTTTTTAAACTGCAAACAAGATCTG
The DNA here is from genome assembly GCF_019279795.1 of Protopterus annectens. NCBI lineage: Eukaryota > Metazoa > Chordata > Ceratodontiformes > Protopteridae > Protopterus > Protopterus annectens. The sequence goes on from NC_056725.1 coordinate 620,379,088, forward strand.
GGGAGCTATCCTAGTGCATGATGGGATAGGGTTTAGCCACGAGCAAGTGGAAGACCTTGAGCTTGTATATAAGGCCAATTCGGATCTGAGGATCGGATCCGAACCCAACCCAACCTAATAAGAATGAAGGCGAGATGGACAACACACATGAAATTTTATGGTGAGTACATAACTTCTTTTTATTTAACTGTTGGGAGCTAAAATAGGTAAAGTGTGTTTTATTGGGGGAAAAGTTACTTTTTTGCAACTTACCAGCGTTACCAACTTTTGCTGCTTGGCTTCCCCAGGAATCCACATTTATTTCTGCTTAATCGTGGAAAAGGCTAGCAATTCCTCAGTTTTTTCTTCTTGCTGAAAAAAAAAAGAGAGAGAGAGAGAGAGAAAAAAATATTGAACAATCATTTCGATCACAGCAGGCTGCTGAAGTGCCTCAGCCACATGTGGGTAACTTGACTGTGGCCAAAACTGTTTCCTGAAACCACTCATCTTTTTCCTTGGGTCCTGCTGGTTTAGTCCCTACAGCCAGCATAAACTTGGGGTTAGACACATCCTTTGCAGATGTCCTTCAAGAATGCAACTGCAGTCATAACATGTGGGTTGTCCTGCCTCAGGCAGCCCTCGGTCGGCCAGATTCCAAAGTCTGGGTCCGGCGTCGGCTGGTGTCGCCTCCTCTCTGACGTCAGAGCGGCTGGAGTATAAAGGCATCAGCCGACGCCATCTTCTTCAGTCTTTCTTGCCACGCGGTGCCCGAAGCAGAAGCAGTTCGCAAGTGCCGGTCGGTCAGCTCCTGTATTGTACGATACCGAAGTCATCAAAAAAGCTAAGTACCCCGTTGGGGACCTTTTCTTGCCTCAGCCGATGTCAGAAATTACTGAAAAAGTTAACAATTGTATTTCTTATGGTAAACAAATACCTCATAAGGATTTCCACTCTTACTGTCTACCTTGCCTGGGCCCAGACCACGACGTCTCGGCCTGTGTAGCCTGTGCTTGCTTCAACAAGCGCACTCTCAGGTGCCGGGCAGAGTTCGCTGAAGATTTTTTCGGCGATAATTTTGCCTACACCATGCCGTCGGAGCTTCCGACATCGCAAACTCCCAAAAAGCGAAAAGACTGGGACCGACATCCTCTGCCCGCGTCTACCACCGACTCCACGCCAAATCTTAGCGCTAGTGCTCCGGTTCCCTCGGAGACGGTATTTCCACCGCTCCGAACCGAAGATACCGCATTACCGACGACTCCTATCACAGACATTTCTCTGACGCCAGTGGTAGATTTTCCTCCGGATACCGAAACCGAGGAAATGCCCGAGACCATTGCTGTAGACAAGGTCACTCCTGCACGTGGAGCTGCCAGGCCCCCGATGGCCATGTCTATCAAGGCCTACACTAGGGCTAAGGCAGCCAGCAAAACTAAGCATATTACTTCTAAATCCTTACCTCAGCCGACTCCAGAGACACAAATTATGTCCATGGCTGCTGATTTAATTTCCATGATTAGAGGTTTACAGGCCCATCCTGAAAGAGGATCCCAGCCTCCTCCTGATAAAAGGCCCTGGGTAGAACCCTCTGACCCTACTCCTTCAGATGAAGATTCTGAGGGCTCTGTCCACTCTGATAGCCAGGAAGAGCTCTTTCAAACCTATGAGGACTCGGATGCAGAAGATTCCATCCCCTCGGCCTCCCCTCCGGAGGATATTTCTTTTGGGGAAGTTCTGCACACCATGAGGGAACATTTCAAGTGGCAGGGCCAGGAATACTCTGATTCTAGGAAACGCCTTAGGACTTTCCTTAAGAAGCCACAGCACAGGCCCTTGGCTATTCCTCCTGTACCTGAGGTTCTGGATGATTTGTACTCTGACTCTAGTGCCAACCCTGATTCTCTCCCTCCTGCCCCGGCCAAGCCAGACAGGTATTACAGGGTCCCAGAAACTCATTCCCATTTATTCAGGGCCCATACGCCTGATTTGGAAACGATTTCACAAGGGCCTAAAGGAGTTCCAGCCTCCACCTCCAAAAATCCTTTGCCCTCCAACAGGGAAGCTAGGTCATTAGAGAGATGGTGTAAAAAGGTTTACACATCCACTACCTTATCTATGAGAGCTTTAAATTGCCTTTTTCATATGTTACAATATCAGGATTATCTGTTAGAGGATTTACAAAAAACCTTAGCCACTCCTGATCCTTTAGACAGGAAGACTTTGCAGGAAGCTGTACATAATACTCAGCAAGTAAGCAATCACTTCCTGCAGTGTGGGTATGATGCACTGGAAGCTTCATGTAGGGCAGCTATGACAGGGGCAGTGATTCGTAGACATGCTTGGTTAAAAGATCAACCTCTACCAGATCATGTAAAAGCAAAACTTCTGGATGCACCTTTGGAGAAGAACAAGCTTTTTGGTGCAAATGCTAAGGATGTGTTAAAGACCATCGAAGAAAAAGCAAAATCAGTTCAGACTGTGAAGGATTTCCTCCAGGTTCAACCCCCCAGATTCAGTAGGAATTGGCCTTCAAAAAACTGGTCCTTTCCTAATCCAGAAAAGTTTCAAAGGGGTAAGAACAGACGTGGCCGAGGAAGAGGCCAATACAGAGGCCCTTACAGGGGATGACAATGGCAGCCAGGCAACCAAAGAAGTGACGCAGGGGTTTCACCTGCCCCACAAGCACAATCTCAATGACTTTCCTCTACTACTGCCTACCAGGGAACAACTAGAAGCTCCCTTGGGCGGGAAATTATCTCTGTTTGCAGAAAACTGGCACAGACTGACAAAGGACAAATGGATTTTGGACATTATAGACCGAGGGTACAGGTTTCATTTTCATACCTTACCAAGAAAACAAGGCATGCCAAACCTACCACACAATCAGAGGGCAGAGGCTATCAAGCAAATCACTCTGCTTACTCGGATGAAAGCAATAGAAAGAGTTCCACAACAAGAACAAGACCAGGGGTTTTACTCAAGACTGTTCCTTGTTCCAAGAAAAGAATCTCAATGGAGACCAATACTGGGCTTGTCCGCATTAAACACCTTTCTCATAGTACCAAAGTTCAAAATGCTGACTCTACAGCAACTCCTTCCCATGTTGGGCAAGGGGTCGTGGCTGATTACTCTGGACCTCAAGGAGGCATACCTGCATGTCCCTATCAGACACAGCTGCAGAAGATACCTCAGATTTCTTGCAAGGCCAGAGCATTATCAATTCTCAGCATTGCCATTTGTCTTATCTACTGCGCCCAGAGTATTTACAAAATGCCTGGCTTCAGTAATTGCTCATTGCAGGCTCCAGGGTATACAAATTTACCCGTACCTGGACGACTGCCTCATACAAGCGGACAACAAATTGATGTTGACAAAAAACCTGGATTATGTCATACGATTACTTCAAGCTCTGGGATACACAGTCAACTTCCAAAAGTCAAGACTGCAGCCATCCCAACAAATAATCTTCTTAGGAGCCAAACTAGACACAGCCTCTCAGATGGCTTACCTGACAGAAGACAAGCAAGAGAAGTTAACTCATTATTTCAAAGGTTTAGCAAAACTCACCCAGATGACTGCAAGGAGATTCCTACTGGCCCTGGGTTACATGGCATCTTGCATTCTCCTTGGTTCCATTAGCAAGACTACACATGAGAAAGCTTCAATGGTACCTAAAAAGCATTTGGTCTCAGCACAGCAACAACTTGGAGACAATCATTCCACTACTTCCATGCCTACAAAAGGAATTCCTATGGTGGGCCTCGGTGAGCCAGGCAAACACAGGTATGTCATTCAAAAAACCTCAGATAACACAGACCATGACTACAGACGCCTCAGACCTGGGATGGGGGGCGCACATGGAAGGCAGGTGTATACAAGGACAATGGTCTCCAAAGGAAACACATCTGCATATAAACCAAAAGGAAATGCTGGCAGTAATGCATGCCATCTAGGCCTTTCAACTCCAACTCCAGCAAGGCCATTTACTGATACGGACAGACAACACCACTGTGATGTGGTACATAGACAAGCAAGGGGGCACCCACTCTTACCCCCTATGCAGACTGACATTGCAGCTTTGGGAGAAATCACTGAACCTAAACATCCATTTACAATCCCAGTTTGTTCCAGGAAAAGACAACGTGTTGGCGGACAGCCTAAGCAGGAATTTCACAGATCCACACGAGTGGAGGTTACATCCGAAGGCCTTCAGACAACTCACTTCGACATGGGGCAAGCCAGAAGTGGACCTATTTGCCTCTCACCTCAACCATCTTCTACCAAAATTCTGCACAAGGACATACCATCCAAAAGCTTGGAAAACAGATGCCCTCTCATTCAACTGGAACTCCATAGCAATCTATGCATTCCCACCTCTGCCACTGATGACCTCAGTATTACTAAAGATCAAAGCAGAGAAACCCAAGGGAATCATAATAGCTCCGGACTGGCCAAGACAACACTGGTACCCACTACTACGGAGCATATGTCAAACAAGGAGGTGGGCCCTTCCTCAGTGGCCTCTACTTTTGACTCAACACAATTTTGAAACACTGCATCCAAATCTTCAGACACTACACCTAACAGCCTGGGAGATCCCATAAATAACTTCAGCTTATCTCTCTCCAAGGAAGTTCAGCGGATACTAACAGAGGCTCGAAGACCATCCACCAGAAAGGTTTACTTAGCAAAGTGGAAAAGATTCAGCAATTGGAATACCAGCAAGGGACATGATGCATCATTGTTGAACATCCCAATCATCTTGGAATATTTGGCAGATACGTTAAAGAACGGCCTCTCATATTCTTCCATAAAGATACATGCATCTGCTATTTCAGCTAGATACAACACTGATCCTCCTGTTTTTTCTCACCCCTTACTAAGGCAATTCCTCAGGAGAATCAAGAACATTAAGCCACCAAGAAAGGCCCCAGTGCCAGCCTGGGACCTCAATTTTGTTTTAGAAAAACTGACTCTACCTCCATTTGAGCCAGCAGCTTCAGTGGACTTGCAATTCCTCTCATGGAAGATGGCCTTCCTGCTGGCAATCACTTCAGCAAGAAGGGTTTCGGAGCTACAGGCCCTAATGGCAATACCACCCTTCATTATTTTTCACAGAGACAGGGTTTCATTAAGGACCAACCCTACTTTTATGCCAAAGGTGGTATCTAGGGTTTCTTTAAATCAAGCCATTCATCTGCCTGCTTTCTTCCCCAATCCTGAGAATAAGGGGGAAAGACGGCTGCATACCTTGGACATTCACAGACAACTTCGATACTACCTGGACAGAACCAAGGCCAGTAGTAAGTCTGAACAACTTTTTGTAGCTTACGCCCCTGCAGTCCAAGGAAAAACAATCTCAAAACAGACTATTTCTAAATGGATTGGACATTGCATCAGATTCTGTTATTCTTTTCATGGAAAGATTGTTCCAGCCAATGTCAGACCGCATTCCACCAGAGCTACAGCCACCTCTACAGCATTCTTAAGAGGGGTGCCTACCAAGGACATTCTAGAAGCTGCTACATGGAGCTCCGTGCATACATTCTCCAAACACTACAATCTCCCTCTATACTCCGGATCCAGAGCAGGCTTTGCTTCGGCAGTCCTGCAGGGTTTGATTGCCACACCATCCTTTTCCTAGAGCATTCCTCCTCCCACAGCTAAGCTATGGTATTCTACCCACATGTTATGACTGCAGTTGCATTCTTGAAGGACATAGTACAGTTTTGTACCTACCATAAATGTAGATGTCCGATAGACATGCAACTGCAGTCGGATTTTCCCTCCCTCCATACCCCTCTATGCCTAGGGTCCACTCCTATCCCTGTTACTCTTAGCTGGGGATATCTGTTATGGTGTATTTGTGTTATTGCTCATTCTTTTGTTTGGAATCCTGTTTCTGTCTTCCAATTTGATTACAGCCTTCCTTGGAGGGCACCTGGCATCTGGGGCAAGAAACACTAAAGAAGATGGCGTCGGCCGATGCCTTTATACTCCAGCCGCTCTGACGTCGGAGAGGAGGCGACACCAGCCGACGCCGGACCCAGACTTTGGAATCTGGCCGACCGAGGGCTGCATGAGGCAGGACAACCCACATGTTATGACTGCAGTTGCATGTCTTTCGGACATCTACATTTATGGTAGGTACAAAACTGTACTTTTTACATGTGTCTTAGCGGGTAAGGGAGAACCTTTCTTGTTGGTTCTGAGAGAAGGGGCAGAGTATGTCTCTCTGTTTAGCCAGAAAGTTGTGCCTGTTTCTAGGGTGGTTATTGCTGGAATTCTGGCTGTGTTTCTTCACAAATTCCTGTCAAAAAGAAGCTAAAACATATGAATTTTCCTATCTCATTGACCCTGGACAAGTGTTATTTATTGTGGTTAGCTCAGGTTTTGCGCAGTGTGTTTACCTTTCTTGTGTGGCTTTCTGGTTACGAAAAAAAAAAAGATTCTTCATTTCCTGAACAGAATCAAGACCTTGCACGTCTAAATGATTACAAAGGGACAGATTGTGTTTTCTCCACAGATTTCCAATTAAGATTCTTTCAAGAGAGTGGCTTTGGACAATCATTTGAAAGATTCTGTTTCTCAAACTTTTTTCCAGAAAGGGTCAGTTGTTTTACTGGGAAAACCATGATGTTTCTCAGTAAGTATTATAATTTTTTTTTTTTACAACTGGAATTACAGAACCTTCTCCTATTTCTCCTGTTCTGCCTGCTTTGGAGGATGTTTTTGTCGAAAGCAGATAAGACTATATGAAGTGCCTCAGTCTTTAATTTTTTTGTATACTCATCCCAGATGTGACCCAACAGCTAATGCTTTGGTTAATCCAGCTGCTGCCTAACATTTGATTAAATTCAACCCCTCTTCTGACAAGGATGGGAAGGGTTTGGGGAAAAAAAAGTGTATCCTTCTGCAACACTTGTTTTTAGAATTTTTAGCTGTCAGACTCGTATGTTGAAGTTTATACTTTACACTTGTTTAGAATATGGGAAATGTTTTGGCATGTTACCTCTTGTGAGGAGAAATCTGATTTGTGCAGCTTTGTCCCTTCTGTGTGCCAAGTGACTACCCATTGTTTGAAATGTGCATTGATTCTACTGCTATCACTAAAACTGTTATGAGGAGGTTTGCCTGGCTCATTCTGAAAATTTCCCAGAGGATGGCAGAAATGAAATTCTGAATTCCAACTTGGATAGAGAACTGTTATTTGTATGTTCTGCTGCAGAGGTCATTAAAAAGTGCGATGGGAGAGGAAAGCTTATTTAAGGGATCTGTCTGGTTTTTCAGCCCTCCTTCCCGACGCTTTTTTAAAAATTAGTATAAATAGTCCTAACAATCTGCTGGTAAGCAGACTTTTAAAAAAACAATAGCATGGAGGCTCCAAAAAGAAAGCAGACACCCTCCCAGAACCAAGGACAGTCTAATAAGTCTGAGTGATTATATGAGGGTCTTCACTCCCCCAGCCTTAGCCCCTTAATCCTTTCTGAAGGTCTGAACCTCCAGGCACTTCTTTTACCTTTTGTCATTCATCATATGCTCACTCAAGGGGTGATAGAAGCTCTTACTCTTCTCCAATTTGTAGACCAGTTTTATTCAGAGATGTTTCTGCTGCCAAAGAAAAGTTTATTGGAGACCAGTTCTGGACATTTCCTTTTTGAGCCAGTTTCTGGTAATGCTCAAGTTTAAAATGTCATTTCACATTTTCTTATCCCATATTTCTCATTTGAGATTTCTAGCAACCTTAGACTTGATGAAAGTTATTCCTTTAGGTCTAGAGTCAGGCGTTTCTTTGGGTTTTCAGTGTCTGGATCATGTTATCAGTTCTCTGCTTTCTCTTTTGGCCCTACCTTGTTCTCCAGGGGTGTTCACAAAGTATCTAGCTCCTGTAATAGCCTATCTAGCTCCTGAAATAGCCTAGAGCAGGCTGCAAGGTTTTCTCATTTTTCCTTATGTAGATAACTTGATTATCTTTGTAGAATGTTTTTCAAAGTGTCAGAAATCTCTCACTTGAGTAAGGGATCACCTACACAGACTGGGGTTACAAGACAACGTTTAAGAAGTCTTTTCTGACTCTTTCTCACAGTATTGTTTTTCATTGGTGTCTCCTGGACACCTCAGTCAGTTCAAAGTGCTTTTCTTCCACAGGGGGGGGGAAACAGATCTGTACTTAAATCTATTCCTGAGGTTGTACACTCACTTATATATCTGCAGGGGAATACTTCTGAATTCTGTGTCTCATGGCATCTGTGATGCTCATGATACCTCTTGCAAGGTATGACCTTGAAAAAAGATTCATTGATACCTCAAATCACTCTGACCCCAGCGTTACCATCACTTTAGTTTTCAGGTTAAATTTTGGGGATTTGTGAAAATAGAGATTATTTGTTGTAGACACTAAAATCTTCAGAATCCAGGTCTCTCTCCTTGTGCTCCAGCACAGTCAATCACACTTTGTATAGAGAGCAGAGGCAGTGTGAATAAAAGTGCAGGATCTTAGGAACAAAAAAGACAGACCAAAACACACAAACATAAAAGAGGTGTTAGCTGTCATAAATTCTGTTAACTCTCTTAATTATCTGTGGTTCCTGGGACTGCTGCAAGTGTTTAAAGGAGACGCTACTGTGATGATGTTCATAAACAAACAGGGGAGACCCAGATCTTACTCTATGTGGACTACTCATGGTAGCCTAGGGTATAGTTTTTCAGCACAATCTCACTGTTGTCATCTTATATACCATCAGAGCAAAACTGAATGGCTGAGCACAACCAGGATACCTCTCATGAATAGAAACTGAATCAGAGGGCCTTCCAAGATTTGATCCATCTGTGAAGAACACCTTGAATAGAGTTGCCTCTACCCTAAACAATCAGTTTGCAAAATTCTGCTCCTGGACTCTATGCAAGAAGGACTGGAAGACAGGTGATTTTCTTTTCCACTGAAAAGGATTTTTTTTCTGTATGCCTTTCCACCCTTTACACTAATTTCCATGGTAATTGTGGAGATTCAGAAGGACTTGCCAAAGATCATTGTGATGACTGCCTTCTGGCCCAGGCAACAGAGATTCCCCCTCTTTTGGAAATGGCCAAGAGGAATTACCACAAGTTTCCTAACAGACTGGATTTACTCACACAAGGCGAGGAGAGTGTGATACATACCAACTCCATACAACTTCAGCTGACTGTCTGAATTATATAATTTTCATACATTTTAGGCACCTTTTACTGAGGATGCGCAGTAGGTAATTAATGGGGGAAAAGAAACTTGCAAATGAAAATCCTGTTTTAACAAATGGAAAATGTTTTCTAGTTGGTGCCAAGAAAAGAACCAGCACCTGTTCAGAGCTTGTGTTTTTTCTGGTTCTACAGTAGTTGTGTGAGTTGTTATCCTATGTCCTGTTTATTTGTTGGCCATTTCTGCATGACTGCTCATGGATCACCCTTTTTCAATGCATTCTTATTTGAAAATATTTTTGAAAGGGGTAATGCATATGAAGCTTCATAGAAGACAGAGGCTCCTCCTTGGGATCGCAATTTTGTGTAAGAAAAACTAAAATTTGCTCCATTTCAGCCACCTCATTAGGCTGATTAAGGTTTTTGACATGGAAAAATGTCTTTCTTACTGCTATAATCTCTGCAGAAAGAGTGTTTGAGTTGCAAGCTCTTATAGTGGGTCAGTCTTGCATCATTTTCCACTAAGATAGGATATCTCTAAGAATGAATCCTTCACTTATGTCTAAAGTGGTATCTGAGTTTACCTTGAGCTATCCAGCTTTCTGTCATCTCTACAGAACCTAAAAATGATGAGGAAAGGATACTCCATAACTTAGATGACCACTGACTACTCTTGTACTACTTTGACAGAACAGCATTTTCAAAATAAGAAAAAGGTCAGCCAGTGTCGCAACAGATTTCTTGCTTAATTCCCTACCTCCCCTGAGCACAGTGCAAACTGTAGACCAGAATAATTCCTTCATGAAGGTTTTTTTTAATCTTGTATTGGTTGTTTGTGATTTTTTGTATGTTTCTGCATTGCTTTGACTGTCTGATGGTAACTAATAATGTCTGACATAATTCCTAGACTGATAATTTTGTCATGGTTTGTTAACATCCAGTCCATGTTTCTTGTCTTGTGGTTGTTTGTAGAGATTGTGTTAATCCATACTGTCTGATCCTGTAGTGAACATGGTTTTCAGTTTTCTTGGGAAGTCAGTACTGAGGTCACCTTGGATTATTGTTTCAAGATGCATATGTAGTTATGCAGAAGAGTATGTCTTCTGAGACCAACTTGTTTGCTGTAGGAGGTATATGCAGCACTGCTGTACATACTGATTGTTGTGTGATAATTTTAAGTTTAGCCACTAATATTTTGAGCTTATTGATATTTAGTACTTGTGAGATGTCTGCGGCAAGATTGAGCTTTAAGTTTATCACACCACCACCACCAACTCTCTTAGTAAGAAAATTGTTATAGGTTATGTCAGAGATGGGCAGTTGTATTTCTTCTCTTTTGTGTTTACATTAAGCCATAAGTAATGCTGTCAGGCTAAATGCAAATGATGGCAGTGATTTACCAGTTGACATTAAGCAATATCCATGGAAGCTCTGAACAGCTGCAAGGATTTTTCCCAGCCAGAACTTTTCCTTCTTTTCTGGTAAATTTTAAATTTTTCCAATTTTTGTTTCTTTGAGGCTTTCCAGGAAGTTAGTAACTAAATTATACCTGAAGTAATAATTTTACTTAATTTTTAATAAATTGTTAGTTTTCACACTGGAAAAGCTCTAATCAGCACGAGTTGCTATCTTGGAAATCTGAGCAAGTTAGATATTTTAATTCCTTCAATAAGATCAAGGAGATAAATTACTTTCTCAAGGCTTCCATTTTATGGTTGCTGCAGCTCAGTTTTTTTCATCCTGCTTCAACAAATCACTTTCTTGATGTTATAGGGTTCGTGTCCTCTTGAATTTTGTAAGTAGCAGATAGTATGCTTAATACAGGAAAAGGTCTTGCTACACCATAGATTTATTTGTATACCTCCAACATTTGCTGTCTACATGAGGAAAAATTCCTTGATGTCTGCTTTGAGTATAAAAATGCCTATGCAAACACTTCCAAGCAAAGATTATAAATCTTCTGGACATTGTCGCAGACTTAGGAGCTATACATATGTTCTGCCATTGTTCTCTTGTAAATTCCTTTTCCAGTCTCTTCCCAATCTTTTCTTACCTCCTCCTGATATTAATCCCTGGTAGGGAAGTCGTTCTTTAGCCTGCAGTCTAAATGTCTTCTTGGCCTCATCTCACTTTATTACGTTTCCCCTTCTAGTTATTTGCTTCCAGCACCTTGGTTCCTTTGCCAGTTTTCTCCAATAAATTCCAGCCAACTCTTGCCTGTTTTCTATACCCCCTTCTCCATTCCCAAAATGGCTTAGTTCTTAGAATAATTTTTGCTTCTTTATGTATATAGTATTTTATATGGCTATTATTCTACTTAAGGAATTGCATCCAAAATCCCACTCAGTCTATTTTTCAACCCCTCCAATACTTTGTCCATTTCCATTTTGAATTATAACCTTATGCTTGTGTGTGTGTATATGAGCTTTAACTGTGTAGCTGTGAAATATCCCTTCAAATCGGGTAATCCTAATCCACCTTGTCCTACTGGAAAGAACAACTTATGCTACTTGGTTTCCTCTTCCCATCCCAGATAAATTTCCTCATCGTTTGATTAATTATTGTCCACAACTTCTCCTCTAGTTGAAAATCTTTCTATCCATATTCATAAACAAGAACTTTCAGTTTTCAGTTTTTGTATCATCTTTGGTTTAGTCTCTTCCCACATATCCTTAGCTACCATGACAGAAACTCTCTTAATCCATAGTCCTGAATACTTCTTTTTATGTCCCCATAAGTATGGTTTTGCTGAACCAATTTGTGTGTGGGTACATAATGTACAACTATAGTCTCTTTTATCTTCATTAGTTTTGTGTGTCGAATAGAGCTGAAACTGTCTCAAAATTTTCCATAATACTGACATGTCCTTTTCTGAGTTTATCAGGTACAAAATAATATCTGCAAATAAAGCCACATTTTTATTACCATGCAATTATATCCTTGAATTTGTGAATCCCTTATTTTCTTTGCCAGCAGCTTAAATATAAAGCAAATAAAGGGGGAAAGAGGACACTCCTGACTTATTCCTCTTTTCAAACACAAGTTATTAGAGAGGAACCCTCCCATGTAAATTCTTGTCTCTGATCCTTTGTCTAGCCTCCTAATTAACCTTATTGTTGTATCAGGGAGTACATATGCTTTCATTGCTAAATTCCTAAAAGCCCGGCTTACTTTGTTGAATGCTTTCTCTGCATCCCTTGAAGTTTTTTTTAACCTGAAAGTGCTTACGTTTTATAATAAAAGATTATGGCCAGTTTGGACTCTGGGTTTTTTAACCTGAAAGCACTTACATTTTATAATAAAAGATTACGGCCAGTTTGGACTCTGTTTCGTTTCTTGTTGGATTTGTTCTTAAAAGAGGTTCGAGTGGAGTCCTTAAGAGGCTTGTGTTTAGCTATCTTTAAACAGAACTAAATTGTTCACTGTTCTACTAAAATTTTTTAAAGTATTAAGGATGCTGTTGGGGCTATATCTTATTTACTTTCCATAATTGCAAACGTTATTTTTCACTGAACTACTTGCTATTATACCTTTAGATGTTGTATTTCCTTCAACAGAAAATGCTCAGATCTCTCAAGATTGATTTGCTTGCATCCGGTGATCTCTGATCTCACTGCAAAAGTAGTCAGCAATGAATTTTTGTAAACTTCACTCAGAATAGAATGTACAACTGCCTTCTGGTGCTTCTTGATTACCCCTCAGCATTTGCTAATGAAAAAAATACATATTTGCAAATGTTCACGGGTTTCATACTTTCTCCAAGCCTTTTTGCTTACAAAAAACCCATTCATAGCTTAAACCTTGGGCATTAATTGAGACATTCACCCGTATAAACGCAAGAGAAGATATTTTAATTCTACATGTAATGCAATCAGTGGACTTGTACACCCCACTCCACCCCAGTAGCTCAAGATCACAACATGTTACCATTAAACTTGTTTTTCTCAAGCTTTTCTTCTCTTGTACCATAAAAGCTTATATTTTTGCAACTAAATACCAAGTACTTGTTTACTTTTATATCTATAACCTATAGAACAGTCACTGAAAGACTTCCCCAACATTTAAAAAACACCTTACTACAGACTACACAAACATGCTTTACTACATATAACTTGCAGCTTATATCATGAAGTTTTTTTATAAACATATTAAGAACAAAAATAGTTTTGCTTACAGCTATTTTTCCCCTTTTAATGTCTTCCTAAACATTAATGAAACAAAGTGGGGGGGGGGGTATATGCATTACAGTTCAGTTTAACAAAGACAGCAAAATTCAACTCTTTTTCAGCCACTTTTTCTTGCAAAGCCATATTTCACAAAAATGATGATGCTTCGTAGTCACCCATTTATTCACCAGTTTCAGTGTTGCTCTCATCCCCGTCTCCCAGCACCAGATCCTGGCTCACATCCAAGGTACTCCTGATTCTTCTAGTCAACTCCTGTGCCTTTTTTCTGACTCCCAAACATTTCTCTTTGGATAATTGGAAAACCTTTCCTAGCGAAGTCTCGTTCTCTGAGTTTATTGACAGAAAATGAGTCCCTTTCTGTTTGCTGGCTTATTTTTTGTCGAATTATTTTTTTTATTTTTTTATTTCCTCTTTAGCCTGTTCTGCATCCAAAAATGTATTTGATCCTGCAGGAAAGAAGTATTCTAAGAACAGCTAGACAGAGCAACTTGAATCCCACACCCACCTCTCAACATTTCTCAATTGCTGGAATAAGTTTGCTTTCCTTCTCTCTGGTGTACACTGAATAATCTTTTTCCACAAGCACTCTGCTGTCTCTAATTTTAATACTTTTCCCTTCTGTCATAGTTTTGTCAGAGTCAAATATTTTTGCTGGCATGATTGAATCTTTACTGCTTTTTTTTCATGGCCAGTTTTCGATCGTACACTTGATGTATCCTTTCAGTTAACAAATGCTGCTGTGAAGTACCAGTCCAGTTGCTTATTTGTGCTTTCATAAAATTAACACAGTCTGTTCCTTCCAATTTCTCTGGTACAGCAGAAAATCTCAGGTTTTCTCTGTGTGCTCATCTTATAACTCTACCATTTTTTTGAAACAGCTGTTTTTGAGAAGCCTCATATTCAACCGGCCTTTTCTTCATTTCAGCCTCTGATTTTTGCATTTTTCAGTTTATCTGGATACTTAGTTGAAGCTTCTATTTTTTTGTCTTTTGTCGTTTGAGTTGGTGTACTACTTTAATGTTTCATTTATTTTAATCACTTCTGTGTAGAATTGATTTATTTTTTATCTCTGAAGAACTGAAAGACATTTTTTTCTACCAGGCCTGAAGCCTAAACTGCCTTTTGCTGAATAATTCCCAGTCATTGTTTCATTGTTTTCTCTTCACTTTTTCTGGTTGGTTTTCTTTCAGGTTCTCCTAAGTTTCTTCTTTGCCTGCATCCAGGCAGTGTACTTACTAGCCAATAACTGAATTTTACTCAAGCTGCCAATGTTACTGGCTCTTATGTCTCGGTTTCTTTTTTTCACACTGGGAGAGATGAAATTAAGCTGTGATGATCAGTCTTAGCCATCTTGGAAGTCACCATAAGAGGGCAAATTTTAAAAATTCCCTACAGAGTATCCTGTCAGAAATGTTACAAGAGCATATGGTTTGTAACTAAGGAAGTGATTCTTTAGAGCTGGGACACAGGACTTGGATTGTCTAAGCATAGTAAGGCCTTATTAAGTTTAATACTGTCGGCTTTCAAAAAAGCAGCTGTCAAAGTCTGGAAGTAAAAATCTAATCGATTTATAATTGAAATGGTGAACATTGTAAGAGAGAGAGAACTGGAGGTGGTATGTCTAGAAAGTTGAAGATGATCCACTAATCCAGGGTCTGGGAACATACGTAGACAGTAATCTGGCCTTTGACCAGCATGTGGCCAGGGCAGCAACAAGATCATTCTTTGTTACCAAACTTATATGTAAGGGCATGATATCAGGTCCAAGGAAGTCATAATGTTACTTTATTTGGCTCTTATCAGACCCGTCATTGAGTATGATGCCCCCTTCTGCTTGTTCCTGATAAAACGTATGTGACACGTAGAACACCCACAGAGTTTCCTTACCAGGCGAATCCAGAATAGAAACGCATTGTCCTATATGTTTTGCCTTAAAATCCTGTATCTAGACTGTATCTCCTTCAGTTTACTGAGAGGCCGTCTGTACCCTGGCATACAAAGCATCCTTGGATCCTGCACTAGTAAACCTTTTGCACAACCCCAAAATAAGCAGTGTCAGAACCACTAGATCCAAGGTTTAAAATTTTGCTTGTGACATAAATAAGACATGCTGACAAGACAAATGTGTCCCAGAAGATCTCCATTCTATGGAACAGGCACTTCATCCATGTGAACAGAGTCCATACCTAACCCTGTTTAAGAGCAACCTTGACCAATGGATGGAAAATTGGAAATACACCCAGGGTCTGGCTCCCAGGTCTGTGATGGAAGGAGGTAGACAGTAATGTCTAAAATAACATCAACCCCCCCCCCGACATAACCTTAAGAACCTTCCTAACTAAACATACCCCCTCATAATAAACTACCATGATGCATAGGGGCACAAATGGGTTGGATTGCATGGCTAGGATTATAAAGGCCCTGGTGATGATTAGCATAGTATGTAACTATGAACCTATGAATATAGAAATAAGTGAAATTTGTAGCAATGATACATGGAAAATAACATTCAGAAGGAAGAGTGAGATTTAAGTGAAGGCAGGAATTGAGCAATGTATAAAATGGAGTGCATGGCAGTCTTTAAAAAGAAAAAAAAAACATATGTAATGCATAATGGACGTAAATGAGGAATGTTTATATGTTTGATCTGATGTTGCCCTTCTCATTCTTTCTCAACTTATGGGTTACAGATCCCACCTCAGATCTGACTCGCTGCAGATCTCCAACTTAGATCCAGCTCTCAAGCACTTCCCTCTACCCATAATTCCCCAGCTAGCATACAGTACCTCAGATCTCATTTACCGCCATCTCGCATAGATGCAGATCCTCTCTCAGAAGCCCTTTTTCAATCTGATGAGCACTTGAGTATTTTTTTATTCAGGATATCTTATCCTAAGACTTTCTGTACATCCTGCCTCTTCCTCTTTAATATACTTTCTACACATTAGCCCTTTTTCGACTCCTTTTTTCCCCTATCTTTTAGGTATCCTTGTTGCATGCCATTGTTGGTACCAGTTTTCTTTGCTTACTAATTTTCTACCCTTTTTTAGAGTACCACTCCTACCATTGCTTGGCAGTGTGTTGTGTTAAAGAAATGTTTTTTTTCTTCCTTTTTTCCGCTGTAGTTAGTAGCTATGGCCATGAAGCCAACAGGTTTTAAAAAAATGCAGTTCTTGTGGGCACAAAATTCCAAATTCTGATGCCCACAGGATGTGGGTTTATTGCCTGGGAGCAGCACCTCAATACTAATTGTGCTATCTGTGCTGCCTTTAAGTCTAGGACAGTTGTGGATAGGAAGAATAAGTTGATCCTTAAGGGATTGCTACCCTCTTCTTCCTCCTCCTCCAGGGCTCAAACCCTCAAGTAAGCATTCTAAAGCTCCGTTGGAGTCGAGAAAGAGATCTCCTCCTTGATCTCCAAAGATGGTTCTTACCTCTCTGACTTCTGATCCTCCTCAGAAGAATCACAGATCTTCAGATCCTCCTTCCTAAACTCTCGGATCCATTTATTGTACCAAGTAAATCTTTGAAACAGCTTTTGTATCCAAAAACCTAGGAGCTGACCACTGGTGTTTCAAAGTCTCCTAGAACTTGCTCACCCAAGTTCATGATTGATCCAGTGTCGTCTTGGCTCCATTCCCCCTTTCTTAAACCACACCAAGGAAACACTGTAGGCCACAGTCCACTACCTCATCTGTTAGGTCCTCCAGAAGTCTTTCCGAGGCAAAAGTCAATAGAATGATGAAGATCTTTAGAGCTCAGATTCAGATGGGGGTTATTCCGGCTCAGTCTTACATCAGCTCTGTGAGCCTTCCTTCCACTTCCCCTACAGTAATATTTCCTTCTCCAGTCCATCCCAGACAGTGCTTTAGAGCTCATGGATCAGAGTCCTGAGAGAGTAGGAGTCGAAGTTAAAGATGGCTAGGTCTTTGGCACAGTCAGTTTCCCTGACTGGTTCTGCTGTTATCACCTGGGATCAGGATGAATCCTGTAGCCAAAGCATTGGTGTCAGATCCAGGAGACCAGGATCTACTCCACTGTTGTTGGATCTGTCCTTGCACCTTGGAGCCTCGGCGGTAGATAGCTTAGGTCTGGCTACCTCCTTGAGAGACAGATCAGGAGTTGAGGCTTGGCTGCCTTGGAAGTTTTGGCTCCAGTGCAACCAGTCATGGCTTCTCCCGGTCCGTCTGCCTTCGAGGTTGTGGAGAGGGTTTTCTCTCATCGAAGAGATCAGCTTCTCTTTTTTTGTTTGGATCCTATGCCTGTTCTCCCAATGGGTCCAAGCTCTGATCCCATTAGACCTATTTCACAGGGACAGCCAGTGCTAACTAGCATCCAGACAGTTTGCTTAGAGGAACTTCCCCTCTTTTCGGATACCTCCCCAGCACATCCCAGTTAGGAGGTTCCCCTTAAGTGAACATGCAAAAGGAGGCACATAGCTTCCCCTATGGAATCTCTCACAGAGGTTACTGACTTCATGGGGAAAGGGTCCACCAGATCTCCACCAGATGTTTCATTTGGAGACATTCTAGAGATTCGTAAGCAGAAAGATGGATGGTCCTTAGATAATCCTTTCACAGAGGATTCAGTATTTCTGGAAGCTTTTGGTTCCAGTCCATTTACATCTTAGGTGATTCCCCAGCTGATGATCATATCAACCTAGTTACATGCTAGCCATGGAAAGAACTGGACTCTGTCAAGCCAATTCCCCATCTTTCAGGCAAAATTTTGGCATTGCCAAAGGACAGACCCCTTTGGAGCAAAGGAGTCCCTGTTGATGCTGTGGTTGTGGCGGCAGCCACAAAAAAGGAGCTAGCTGAGCAGAGCTTCTCTGTTCATCCCCTTAATAGGGAGTCTAGGGCATTGGACAGATTTGGGAAGTTCACATTTGCTTCAGCGACCTTTGCCTTGAGGTCATTAAATTATTTAGGGCACTTTACAAGATTGCAGAGGGATTTGACCAAGGAGCACTCCAAATCACTGTCAGTGTCCATGTCTGTGGAAGATTATAAAAGATCATACTCACAAGTGGCCATTCTGTTATCCATTTCCAGTGCATCCATGAGATTAATATCCCATGCTGCAGAGGATATGTCACTGTCTGCTGGTATAGCCATTGTCATGCAGAGATATGCCTGAATGCAGCTTTGAGACTTTGTGGAACCTTTCTAGTCTTCTTTCATCAGTGCTGCTTTCAATGGAATGTCCTTGTTTAGCCCTTCTGTTAAAGAAATACTGTCACGCAGTGAATAGGAGGGAAAGATCTGCGATAAGGATTCACTTTTCTACCCCTCAGTGATGTTTTCACCAGAATCAAAGAGGATGCAAGAAAATGTACTTCTGGAAATCCCAGGGTTGTTTTCTGGATTCGCGTGGAGACCACTCCCCCAGGGTCAGAGGGGGGAGTTCAAATGGAAGATGCCGGCCTTACAGCAAAGGAGGCCTGCAGAACCAGTGTTTCAATGATTCTTTTCCAGATAGACCCTTTCACCACTCCCGAAGGGTTACGTGACTGCTCACCTTTGGAGGCAGTGGGGGAGGGGCACTTGTCACTGCATCCAGATGCCTGAGCTATTATAACAAAAGATTTCTTGGGTGCTAAAAATAATATCCAGTGGTTATCTCATAGTTTTTTGATATTTTCCCAACCAAAGGAAGAAAGCTTCCCAGCATTTCAGCCAGTTGGAGATAAGCTGCAACTCAAGAGATTCAAACGCTGCTGGACAAGACAGTCATACAGGAGGTCCCACCAGACGAAATAGGATTCTGAACTCACTCAAGGTTCTTGTCAGTGTTAAGGAAGACCTGAGACCAATTTTGGATCAAAGCAGTCTAAACAAATTTGTGAAGAAGTCAAAGTTCCGAATGGCCATGGTTCAGTCCATCCTGCCTGTAGATCAGAGTGTATGTGCTGTTTCTTGAAGACGCATGTCAAGGACTAAACGTGGGCATATAAATACCAGGCACATGCTATTCCCAGTGCCATTTTGAGAGTGCAGCAAAAGAGTAAGCATGTATGATTGCAGTAGTTAGTTTATATATGTAAGTTACTTTAAAGTCCTTAAACTTCTGTTGTAATGTGTTTGCATATAATAAAGTTGCATGAACAGAACCCATGCAGACTCTTCTATTGTGTCCAAAGTAGCAAAGTGACATGGTGTCCGAACTGGGATTCCAGAGAATGATATTCGGAGCAATGAGGTGCAGAGATGACAGTGAAGGTTTAACTATGAGAAACGAGCATGAAAAAGAGCCAGAAAAGAATCAAAGGTAATGAGAATTCGCATGAACTGCTTATGTTATAAAACAGATAAAACGGAGTATTACAAGGGCACAAACCACATTATTAAACAAGCGGGAGGCATGAAAGGTTTATTAACTAAGGGCATTGTTTAAAATTAAGATATTTGACAAAACGATTATCAAAGCAAAAGAATGTATGTTTAAAGCAAAATGAGCATGTTTAAGGCAAAACAAACATGTTTAGAGTAAAACGAGCACAAGAAAAGTACAATAGGCATAAAAAGAGATTAAACAAGCAAAAACAATATAAGGGCAAAAAAGGACGCATTAAGCATAAATAAAGCAAATTGACTGCATGTTTTTGACAAAATTCTGTATTTTGGCATAACTACGACTTCATATTGTATCAAGGACATAATTAGAGTTATTCAAAGTATGTCAAAGTGTGTAGAAGTGCTTACAGTTTGTGCATATTACTGTTCATGTATTCTGAAGAATTTATTTGTGTGCAAAGTGCAACTATTTTGTAAAGTACAGTCAAATTATAGCTATTTCGAAAAGTTTCTTGTGCTGGATGTGTCTATTCGCAAAGTGCCACCATTACAGAGTGTGTTTCCTGCACTGTAAAGAATTGCCTAGCAAGGTACCACCATTTTGGGGAAATTTCAGTGCACTGTGTATAGTTTATTTGCAAAGTGCAATTACTTCGAAATGTTATTGACTTTGAGTTTCTCTTGCCCAGTTCATTCGCATCGTGCAATTATTTGATATGTTTCTTACACTGATAAGAGGTGATTTCTTGCAATACAGTAATTTCAAGAGTATTACAGCACCAGTGAGACTTATTTAACAAAGTTCAGTTATACAGAGGCTTATTGTGCTGTTGGGAAAAAGTTACAAATACTGGCATAAATTTCTGGCACGTGTATGTGTTCATGTTTATTTGCAAAACTCTTCACTGGTATGTGTTAATATGGCAGACAGATTTCAAAAGCCCTTACCACTTGTATTTGATCAGAATATTACATAGAATTGGAGAATATTTGAGCAAGAAAACAATATTTTTATACAAGCAGCTTATTCAGATAAAGATGAACACACCAGGGCATTCATTTTGCTAACAAAAAGAAGCTCATAACAGGAACAAAGAAAAACAACCAAAAAAACACAGTCCTGTAAGGCAACAGAAGCAATCCAGCCAGATATAAAACAACTGTACTTTATTCACCAAGAAATTGAGAACAACACCACAATTAAGCTCTTTCGTCGCTTGGACTTCATCAGAACTAACAACCAACTAATTCCATACCCTTATATATTTGTTAAAACAAACATTTTAATCCATAAATTAGTAAATTATTTAATTAATTGATTAATTAGTTCCCACCCCCTCTTCCAGTTCAGAAAGAGAGAACACAATCCAAAAATCACCAGTAAATAAAAAAGTGTGTGTGTTTATGTATGTGTATATATGTATATATATATATATATATATATATATATATATATATATATATATATAGTGTATATATATATATATATATGTATGTGTGTATATATTTATATATATATATATATATGTATGTGTGTGTGTGTGTGTGTGTATATATATATATATATATATATATATATATATATATATATAAAATCTGTATTGACATATACCTTAATGTCTCATAAAACATGAAGTAACATTTTGAATGAATGTAAAAACATAAAAAGTATATACATAACATATTAAACTTTTAAATGTCTTAACTTCATTATTGGAGTAATAGAGCAGTAATCATTGAGACAGGGTGGGTTATGGGCATCCAAAATAAGTTACCACTTCAATTCACATTTGTTTAAATACTCCAGAACAATATATGCCCTACCATCTTTAATTATTTGTTCTATTACTGTGAATTTAAACCTGTGTGATGGAAAGGCTGTCACATGCCTGGCCAAAGCATTGTTTTTTTTTGCCTTTTTAATATCAGACAAATGCTTGTAAATCCTATTCTTGAGTTTCCTAATAGTTTTACCAACATAAAAGGCTGAACATTGCTGGGAACAGGCCACATCAACAACCCACATAGATTTACAAATTAAAATGCCCCAGTACTTTAAACTTCCTACCATTGATGGTAAAACTATCTTTGACCAACAAATGGGGGAATTGTGAACATCTCCCACATTTAAATACACCCTTAGGTCTACCATTGTTTACTTTAGGTTTTCCAATAACTGTTTTATAGTTTTGTCATTCCTATATATCCCAGTAGGTTTCTGCCCTACCATTTCATAAATGTCCTTACTGACTAAAAAAATTACCCCCTTTTTCTCTAAAATATTCATAATGTCATGACTATCCAAGGTAAAAGTTGCCACAAACAATCTACCTTCCTTGAAATTCGTAGAGGGGGGGGACCCCGAGCTAACCACATCAGTACTACAGATGTGACCATCCAGTTTGTCTCCCAAAAGTGGTCAAAATACCCCTTCCCTTCATTTTATCATAACTTCTCTTATTTCTAATAAAAATCCCCTAGGGTAACTCCTATTTATAAACATCTCTACAACACTGTCACATTCTTCAAAAAAATTCCTCCTCCACAGAAAATATTCTTGCTAATCTTACGAGTTGGCCCTTAACTACCGCCTTTTCTGCCTATTAGGATGCCAACTGTTGTAATGGAGGTAGGTATTAGAAAAGGTAGACTTCCTGTATATATTGGATAGAAAGATGTGCTCCATGTCCTCCTTCAATTCAGCATCCAAAAATACCGTAACATCCATGTCAAACTTACAGGAAAATCTTAAAAATTCAGTAATACTTTGTATTTAATCAAAAAACTCTCTTAACCGCTCCTAGGAATCAATCTACAAGATAAATAATATAGTCCAAGAAACGTGTATAATAGACCCAGGAGTGTACAGACCCACTATTTAAATACAAATTCTATCTCCCACCAAGCCATTACCAAATTAGCAAAAGCAGGGGCATAGGCCACACCCATAGTGACCCCTCCTCCGTCCTCTGCTTAAAATGTTGACCCTCAGAGGTTAAAAAATTATTGATTAGTACTATCTCCATCAAGTTAGTAGCTAAATTTACCCTATCGGGACTTAAATCTCCTATCTTGAGCATTTGCTCAAACCAGTCCAACCCTACAACATGAGGTATGACAGAGTAAAGATTGTTGATATCCAAAGAGACCATCACAGCGTCAGCAACTAGCTCTAATTCATTAATCCTGGATAAAAAATGCCATGAATCCCTACATACTTGAGGGACCTTCTCCACTGACCCCTTAACCATAGCATCAACAAATTTTGCTATGTAATGTGTTTTAACACTGTTCGAATCCACCATTGGCCTAAAGGGGGTATCGGGGAAGGGCTTATGAATTTTGGGTATACCAAAAATCCTGGCTAAAGCCGGTTCACTGTTTTCCAAAAAGTCATATTCTTGCTGTGTAATATACTCCTCCATAAACATGTCAAATAACCTCATATCTGTTTTAGCATAGGCTACGTTATCTTCATTATGTGAAATTTCCATATATTCATCCCCTAGTAATAAGGTGTTCATTTTATTACTATAGTCACAATTGTCCATTACAACTAACCCATCCCTCCTTGTCTGGCTTCATAACTATGATATCACAATCTTCCACAATTTCCTTGAAATATTTGCTTTCAAATTTATTTAAATTGTAATATCTCTCTTTTGTGTAGACAGTAGGTCTCTAATGTCAAACTCACATAATCTTTCGTACATACCAACAATGTTAAGTGGGGGATTGAAAGTACTATATTTTCACAATACATTGTCACTATCAAAATTCACCCCATTGTTGCCATTAAACCAGATAGCTAAATTCAGTTTGTGTAAAAACATTTTCAAGTCAATTAAGCTCTGAGCTAAATGTGCTCTTCGAAGTAAAATAAAACTAAACCCTTTGGCTAAAACATCATTGTGAAAATGGTTCAAATCTTTGAGTATAACTGTCAAGAAAAAAGTCACCAGATGTATTGCCGATTATCCTGGGAATATCGCACATAGTACCATTCTCCAACCTTACCAGTGTTTTTTGGAGTTCTTTTTGCAGTCTTTTTGGTCACGTCCATTGCTGAAAATATGTCCTTGCTGGTGGACCCCATGCCTTGCTGCCTTTGCTTCTCTGAGATCCGTTTGGACCTTTGAATCCCACTGACTTCTAAAGGGGCGGATGCTGCTTCACTGTTATTAATAACTTACCATTCGTTGTCTTACTGGCTCCTTCCCATTCGGTGAGTCCTCCCATTTCCTCTCATTATTGAAGGATTAGGGTAAGCCCGACCTTTGCTATATTCATCCAAATCCCTACGAAACTTGTCCATCTTCTGCTTAAGTATGACATCACAAGTGGAATCAATATTGGAAAAAATATTGTTATAATTAGTGCGGTAATGGTCAAATAATACCTCATTAGTCAAAGATTGATTCAGCTGATCAAGTTCAGTTGATAATTCCACGATTCAGAGATCATTATACTTCACCATACATTTCAACATCTTAACGCTGGCATGATAAAAAATGTTGATTAATTCTTCGTAAAACTCTCTACCCTCTGTAAACCTCTATACCCTTTTGAACATTATTGGGGAACTTCCAAAACCGAAGTCCCCTCCGAACAATGCCAGTGGAGATGTTCTTAAGCAAATAACAGTTCTCTAATTGTAGTTTTTTTAAAAACAGGCAGCTTTTTCTCCAAATTCAGTAACTGATCACCAGTAGGACAAGTCACGGGTCTAACATTCAGTTCTGGATGAATATTATTAAAGTCAAACTTGTTAGCTTTCCAAACCTGGAAATCTCACTGGCCATTAGTTTGGTTACCAGATAAATTTTGATGGGATGTTCTGTGTGTCAACGGAATGTCCAGGCTGCTGCTATTCACTACAATGTCTTGAAATGAGCATTGAGGGGTGGGAACCCTAGAATTTGCCAACTGCTGACTCACAAGTTGTAATAAGGCAGTCAAATCTCCAGATTGGGTATTTTTCGAGCAATTAGGGCGACAGTTGTCCACCCCTTCTCATTTTGCTAAACCTAGCTGGGTCAAAGGCCATAGAAAGGGAGTGTTCATTTTTGTATGCACCAGCAGTGTGTGAGAGAGAAGGTGAAAATCATCATGTTGTTTTACAGGCTAAATCAAGGGAAGACGCCGAGTGTTTGAAGCGCAAGTTCAGAGAAATGTGTAACCCCCAGACAAAAATTACATTAGAGAGGCATTTGTTTTACACGAGAGATCAAAAACCAGGGGAAACTTTTGCAGCTTATATAACTGACCTGAGAAACAAAGCCAAAATGTGTCGGTTTGGTGACTTAAAAGATGAGTTAATCAAGGACAGGCTTATGTGTGGTATTAATAGTGCTGCTGTGAAAAAGATTTTGTTTCGTAACAGTGATTTAATATTGAGTAAAGCCATTGAGATTTGTCAATTCCATGAAGTGACAGAAAGACACACAGGCATGCTTGCAAATGACAAAAGCATGGTTTCAGTAGGTTCCAGAGCAAATGTTGATAGCATGCAACACATGGCAAACAGAAGTAGGCCTAAGCACATTGCAGCCACAGCCCCTGCCGGCTCACCATGGAAACCATATAGTTTTCCAGCAAGTTCTAAAACTAGTTCACTTAAAGGAACATGTTCCTCAGTGCAGTACAAGCATAAATCAGCAAAACCCAAGTTTAGCATTATTGTTAACTGTCGCAGTTGTAGTGTCAGTCATGAATCTAAAAGAGATAAATGCTTAGCATTTGGTCAGCAATGTCGCAAGTATAAAAAATGGACCATTTTCAATCATTTTGCAACTCAAGCAACCATAGGATCATAGGAGGTTACTAGGCTAATGGCCCTGGGGCCCTTACAAGCCTAACAAAGACTGTATCCCAAAAAGAAACCTCAGTCAGCACTTGTCACCCCTGTCAGTGAGGGACACAGGTGGAACACCTGGGACAGATTTGTGGTTTCCCCATCCTCTCATCAAGATTGCGCTTGAAGAGGGTCAGCGAGTTACTCTGTTTGACGTGTATGGGAGGGTCTATTCCAGAGACAGGGGCAGCCTCTGGGGGACCAACCTGTCTCTCCAGCTCAACTGTGTCAAACATTAGGTATTACAGTCAACATCTCCAAATCCAAACTACAACCTATACAGAGCTTGGAGTTCATCAGTGCCCAGTTAAACACAGTAAGTCAGATTGCTGCACTGTCTGTATATCGTATAGCTACAAACAGGTTTCAGGTACAGCAAATCCTTGTTTATCCTGCTCCTCCAACTAGACTTGTCCTTCAGGCTGTAGGTTCAGTGGCAGCTGACACATTTCTTTATGCATGTCCTCCAGTGGACTGTTTTGTTCAGTGGTCTGTTCTGCAACATCCTTTATCCTTCCCAGTCAAGCTTATACAGTTATGTGGAAATCATCTTCGTTGGTGGATTCAGTCAGAGGACATTTACTTGGGCCATTCTGTCATTCTTTATCCTCCAGTGGCCACAGTGATGACGGACGCCTCCTAATTGGGGTGGGAGTGTTTTTTTGGGATGGATAGTCCAAGGAACATGGTCCCCCCAAGAGACCATTTCCCACCTCAGTGTCCTGGAGAAGAGTTATCCTGGTAGCATTGCAGGCATTTCAAGATGTTCTCCCTCTGGGGATTGTTGCGATCTTAACTGTTCAGTCTGAAGTCTAGTACATCAACAAACAAGGGGGAATCTGATCTTACCCCCTCTGTTGAGAGGGTGTGTGTGTGGCAGTAGGCGATCTCCTCCTACGATTTTCTAGTAGCAATGCACATTCTGGGGAAATCCAGCATACTAGAGGACAGACTCGGCTGGTACATTTTGTTACTTTACGAGTGGTCTGTCTGTCAGTGGCAGAGAAATTTTCCATCATTGGAGCCAACATTGCTGCAGTCTCTTGCATCTCCCCACAAGTGCAGCAGGTGTTTTGCTCTAACCCCCCCCCCCCTCAGGAGGAGTCACCGCGAGATGTTCTAGTCCATGTTTACATTATGCCAATCCTCTATTATCTCTGATTCCAAAATTCTTACAGAAAGCACTTCATTTGAAGAGTTCACTTATCCTCATTGTTCCCTTTTGGCCTTGCAAGTGGGATTTCCCTTCCTTTGGTCTCATCTTTAATGTCCACCATAGATACTGGCCCCAGTTTAGACCTTCTCTCACGTCCCTTGGGGATAATGCATCCCAATATTCGGAGTTTCAAACTAACTGCATGGTTTCTCAAGTTAATAGCTAGACAGCCCAGGCTTTACTACCATTAGATATATACTTTTAACTTCTTAGAAAGATTCTACAAGGAAAATTTATAAGAGCAAATGGCAAAGATTCTCCATTTGGGCTCTTAATAAAGAAATGTATCCCTTCACTGCTCCTGTTTCTCCAATTCTGGAATTCTTGGCCTCTCTTTTTCAATAAGGTGGTAGTTTCACCAGAATCTAAGTTCAGTTGGCAGCCATATCAAATTTTCATCCAGGAGAAAAAGCTTCTTTCTTAGCTTTTTGTAAATTGTGCAAGGCCATTTTAAAAGGCACCTTCTTACCTATGCCCCCAAGTGAAAGATCCATCTTCTCCATGAGATCTGCTTCAGGGGTTAACGCAATCTTTTGAATCTTCAGCTAAACATGACTTAAAAGTTTTGTCCTGGAAAACAGCATTTTTGTAGCAATTACTTCTGCAAGAATTTCCAAACTCCAGGCTCTGTCATTCAAATCCCCTTATATTGTTTTTCTCAAAGAAAGTTTTACTTTACCAACTAATCCATCTTTCTTACAAAATGTGGCATCTGAATCCAGTATTAATCAAACAGTTCATCTGCCTGTTATCTTCCATAATTTTTCAAATAAGGGAAAGTACATGTATCTTTTAGATATACATAGCCAACTACATTTCTGTCTGCACAGGACAAAGGATATGAAGAAAACTGACCAGTTATTTATTTGACATTTGGGTTACCAGGACAGTCTGACTGAGAGGGTGATCCATTTTCAGCAGAGGCCCAGGGAGAAAAGCACCATATTTTAATATGCAATAAATAGTAAAACATAATACAATGCAATAGTAAGAATAGTGTACATTATTCAATTTAAAGATGATACATAGGAAACATCAGGAGAGAAATAGAATTAGCCATAAATTGTACATAAGCATTTGAGTATAATGCATTTCCATTAGGAGTATTTTTTGCTTTTTAGATTTGTTTGGACTGTTTATCAAGTTTCATTTCTATTTTCTTACTTGTAAATATGTATATATGTAGATAAGTTATTTAGATATGAGTAGTAATCAGGTATGTATTTGTAATAAGGTGATGGAGAAAAGGAGCAGATAAGAAAGTATTCAATATTCTTTTTCATTTACTTGCTTTCTGTTAAAACGTGTTACAATATAAAACTAATGGCCTTAACCCAGTCATTACCCTATGCAAGAATGAGAATTTTTTTCTTTTGTCATGCTGTATTAACCAGATACGTTTTTTTTTTTTTTTTTTTTTTCTTCTTAAAACCAAGCAAGGAGAAAGATTGCGGAGGGGAGAAAGAAACAAAAGTTATACACAGAAGCACCAGTTTACATTGGTATTCCCATTGCACTTAAACATAACTGTAAAAACTTTATAACATGCAGAGAAAATTGTGCACCACTTAAGTACTGGTGCTAAAATTTTGGTTTTACTTACCTTTAACTTTCTCCTGCATCTTTCCCTCTCCTGAGTATTTTTCCGACCATTAATAACATGAAGTAGGGCATATGCTTTAGAGTCCCTACAAGTTTAGCAAAGTCCAAACAAGTTCAATATTTCCAGATTTTGTTGTTCTTTCCCATTTCAGAAATATTGCTTTTAATCCCACGTTTGTAAATTTCCAAGTTACTGATTTTAGTCTCCAAATGTTAATAACGTGAAGTAGGGCATATGCTTTAGAATCCCCTACAAGTTTAACAAAGCCTAAGAAAGTCCAATATTTCCAGATTCTCTTGTTGTATTCCTGTTCATCTCCTTCTGCCAAACCCTGACTTTGCTTCATCTCCAGTGCACTCTCAATTCTAGTCATCTCCTGTCTCCCCCCCCCCTTCTCTCAAGCATTTTCTGTTGAAACATTGAGAAAGGTTTCACTGGCATAAGTCTCTCTGTGGTCTTTATTATCAGAAGAACAAGAAGCAGAATATCTCTCTGTTTCACAGCTCACTTTTTGTTGGACAAATGTTTGTATTTCTTCCTTAGCATGTACATCATCAGAAAATGTTTTAGTTCCTCCAGGGAAAAATATTTTGAACATAGCTGGGTACAGCAGTTTGAATCTCATGCCTGCTTCTCGATATTCCCTAAATAATGGAATGCATTTATTCTTTCTGCCTGGTGTACGAGTAGTCATTCTCCACAAACTTCTGCTGTCTCCCACTTTTAGTACTTTGTCCTTCTGCCGTAGTTTGTCAGAATCATCTCCTTCTGCTGGTAAGATTGCATTTTTACTATTAAAGGTCTAGGTTGTTTTCTTATAGCCAGGTTTTAGTGTACACACAATGTGCCTTTTCAATTAACAATTCCTGTCGTGGAATACCATTCCAGTTGTTTATTTGTGCTTTCATGAAATTAATACAGTCTGTTCCTCCCAGCTTGTCTGGTACAGCAGAAAATCTCAGGTTTTCTCTACATGCTCTGTCCTGTAATTGTAGTTGTAAATTTCATTTTCAGGCATTTTGTAAATTTCTAATGTTCTTATGTAAAGCACATTATTGTATTCTTTGCATACTACTTCATTCTCAAATATTTTTCTTCATCTTTGTAGTAACTGTGTGGAGCTTTTCTCCTCAGGTCACCACTGAAAATGGGCCACTGGCTCAGTTGGACTAATCCGGTTAACAAATGACATAAATAAATCAGTTATTTTTTTTGAAACCTCTCATTTTTGTGCAATCTTGTATTCAGCCAGTCTTTTCTTCATTTCAACTTCTGAGTTTTGCAGTTTTATCATCTTATCTGAGTATCTGTTTAAAGCTTCTTCCATTTTTTCCAGTCGTTTTATTGTTTGAGTTGATATACTCCATCAGTGTTTTCATTTATTTTAGTCCGGTCTGTACGCATTTGCTTTATATTTTCTTCAAAGGTATTGGAAGTCATGTCTGGAGCTTGCACTTCCTTTTTGCTAAACAGCTGGAGTACTTTTCCCAGTCAGTGTTTTTTCATCACCTTTTGTAGTTGATTTTCCTTCAGGTCCTCTGTATTTCTTTTTTCCTGGCATCCAGGCAGTGCACTTACTGATTAGTTACTGAAATTTGCTTAGAAGTCCAGGTCCACTGGCTTTCTCTGTTAAGTTTATGGTTTCACACTGGGAGAGACAGAATTAAGCTGTTACTCAGTGTGAAGCCATCTTGGAAGAGTACTAGCACCCATAAATCTTGTGTTATACTTGCCCAGGTGTCTGGATGCAAAGAGAATCTACCCCCAACTGCCTCCAGAGCTGGATAGTCGGGAAGCACTTCAGGAGCACTGAAAGGGTCTGTCGGAAAAAAATCTCTAAAGCCCTGGTTCTGTGAGCCTCCTCAGCCTCTAGGGTGATGTCTACCCTTAAAATCTCCTCCTCTGACTCTGAAGGAATTATCCCCATGTTAATCTTGGAAAGGTCCCTGAGATTTACAGAACCAAATTTTTTTACCATCTCTATGGTTCTTAGATAATGTTCGCTGAGGTGTAGAAAACTTGATTACCATGGCAGACAGGGTCTTTCCATCTTGTTTGCTGCGGGTAAGTGTATCTTTACTGATGGACCAAACAAAGAATTGCCATTGAATGGGGTGTTAATAAAGGATGTGTTAAAAGGCTCTGCAAAGTTACATAGCTGTATCCAGGCATGTCTCCTTATGGTGATGCCTGAACTGGCTGCTCATGAAGTACCTTCAGCTGTGTGAGAAATTGGTCTCATTGAAGTGTTTGATATAGATAAATCTGGGCTTGTCCTCAAATTCAAGGTAATAAACTGTCATACTCCTGATATTGTTTATTTAGCAACCTGTTTGTTTTGCACAGCGTTTTATGTGGGTAAAACCAATCGCCCCTTTTTTGAAAGAGTAAGGGAACATGTATTTAGTATGCGAGTAGGTGACACTAGAAGTGCTTTGGCTAAGCATGTTATAGAGTTAGGCAGTCTACACATCTTTAATTTTAAATTTTAGAACATGTTAAACACTGCCCCTGACTGGGTGATCATAGTAATTTTACTGAAAATAGAGAATGCATTGTATAGTTAAACTTCAAGCAGATAAAACACTTGGCCTAAATTGTAGGGTCTCTTTAAAGCCTTTGTTAAACTCTAGAGATTTGTTTAAATTATGTTTTAATTAGATAATTGGATGTTATTTTCTCTTGGTGGGAATGTAATTGGATGGCCTTTTTATTTCATCTTTTTGCATTGGCTGAATATTGTCTGAAGAAGCACAAGTTTGTGTGAAAGCACTTACCAGTATTAAAGTTCAGTAAGTTTTTACCTTTTTATTGGCAGTATTTTTATTTTTAGTATTTCAGTTTTTTTATTGTATTCTGCTGTGTATCTGTTTGACGTTATTTTATACGATAAGTGTGTGTGCGTCCAGTTGAGAGGGATGTGCTTTTGAAATCCTCAGCAGACATGGACTCTGAGAGAGTATTTGATAGTTTCTTGGTCAAATCTTTCTGAAGTCTAGTAAAGTGCACCAGGTAATTTAATGACCTCAGAGTGAAGGTAGAGGCAAACACTCTTTCCAAATCTGTCAAGTACTTTAGATTGTCTGTCAGGTGGATGGACAGAAGAACTCTGATCTGCTATCTCTTTCTTAGTGGTTGTCACAACCACCATAGCATCAAGTGGGATGCCTTTGCTCCAGTGGGGTCTCTCTCTAGGCAGGGCCAAAAACTTGTCAGAACATTTGGAGATGGGCTAGATGGTGTCTGGCTTCTTCCATGTACAGTGGGAAACCATATCAACAAGTTCATCCTCTGGGGGTCTACCTAAGACATAGTTGGGCCAGTACCAGAAGCCTACAAGAACACCAGTTTGTTTCTCATCAAATGGACTGAGATCACCACTCTCTAAAGTTGCCCTGGCATACTGGATTACTGATCGCATTTCTGTTTTTATATACTTAGCAAGGCCTCTCTGTATCAAAGCCACCTAAGGCTCATTCAGTTTGATCCATGTACACTTCTTCCTTTTGGTTTAGGACTTCTGTTGATCACATTTGCACAATAGCTAACTTGTCCAGTGCTCATACCTTTATTACTAATTACAAACTAGATTTGACTTCTAGAAGCAGAGCTGCTTTTGGCTTGGCAGTTCTCCAGAATATCCTTCCTTGTGGGCCATCCAAGATTCACGTAGCTGGGGAGTCTCCCATATGTTTAGGAAGAATACAAAGTACAATGTTAGATGTTAAAAATGATGTACTCACTGTAGCTATGCATCTGTGTTGTCCATTTTCATTCTTCCTCAACTCCGCACCCTCCTTCCCTCCTCCTGTTATCTGTAGTGATCTCATGGGCCTTTTGGAACCTTTTAGTTACAGGATTGAGCCCTGAGTTGCTGTTGATGTTCTTTGTCTCACATTGCTGCAGTCATAACCTGTGGGTAGTCCGCTGTCCTCAGTCGGCCCGAATACCAAAGAGTTAGGCTGGCGTCGGTCATGGTCGCTCAGAGCTGACGTCAGTACGCAGTAGTACTTAAGCGCATGACCAACGCCATATCCTCAGTCTTTCTTGCCGCGTGGTCCGAAGCAGAAGCAGCGTTTGCAAGTGCCGTTCGGCGTTCTGAAATTTTAATTTTTCGAGTTTCAGACCGAAGACCAAGTTGGGCTAAGTACCCCATTGGGGAATATTTTTGTCTTTTCTTGCCTCAGTTAATCCGGATGTCAGAAAAAGTTAATAATTGTATTTCTTGTGGGAAACAGATACCTCATAGGGACTATCACTCTCTCTGTATTCCTTGCTTGGGGCCTGAGCACGACGTAGTCGGGTGTCACTTTTGCGCTAGATTTAATAAGCGCACCATAAAACGCAGATTAGACTGTGCTAGGCTTGTTTTCGGTAAGCGGTGTAGCTACAACATGCCGTCGGATCCTCCGACACCCGCTACCGCAAAAAAGCGAAAAGATAAATCGTTAAAGTCTAAACAGGATGAGTCATCCATTGCGGACGCCGGTTCTATGGAATCTACGGTTGAATCTGTGGATCCAGCCAAGGTCTCGGCGGAATCACAGGGGGAACCTTTACTATTACAGGAGTTGGCCTCTCAGGAGTTAGGTCAGGCCGAGGGGGCTTCTCAAGTTTCTGTGGTTCCATCCTTACAAAAGGTTATTAGGCCTTCTACTTCTGTCACTAAAGGCCCTGCTAAAGCTAGACCTGGTCTTTCTGGTACAGGCATCAGCCCTAGTTCTTCGGGCTCTGTTCCTAAAAAACATATATTAAAAATGGCAGAGGATTTGATTACTTTAATCAGGGGTTCTATGCCCCCTCCAGAGAAGAGGCCTAGGGTGGAGACAGATTTAGAGGGATTGGAGCATTCCTCAGATTACTCTGAGTCTTCAGCTGAGGATATTCAGGATTTTCCTCCCTATTCTGATTCGGATGCAGAGGATTCCTGTCCTTCTGCTTCTCCTCCAGAGGATTTTTCTTTTCTGAAACCTTGCACTCCATGAGGGAGCATTTCAAGTGGGAAGGTCAGGATTTTTCAGATTCTCGTAAGAGGCTTAGGGAATTTTTGTTTTTGCCACAACATAGACCTTTGGCTATTCCCCCTGTTTTAGATGTTGTTCAGGATGTTTTTTCTGAAGCTTCCCTTAATCCTGATTCTTTACCCCTGCCCCTGTCAAGCCAGACAGGTATTACAGAGTTCCAGAGGCACATAAATATTTGTATAAGAGTCCTAGAGCTGACCCGGAAACTATTATTCAAGGGCCTAAGGGTGTCAGGGCTTCTGTAGTTAAGAATCCAGTTCCTCTGGATAAGGATTCTAGAGCTTTGGATAGGTGGGGTAAAAAAGTGTATACCTCCTCCACGCTAGCTATGAGGGCTTTAAATTGCCAGTTTCATATGCTGAAATATCAGAACTTTCTGTTAGGTCAGTTGAAATCTAAGGTAGATGCTTTAGCTGAGGGTGTAGAGTGTAAGGAATTGCAGGACTTAGTTCATGCCTCAGATCAAGTTGGTAAGCATTCCTTGCAGTGTGGCTTCGATGCTCTTCAGGCTTCTTCCAGGGTGGCTGCTACTGGTTCAGTTATTCGTAGGCATGCCTGGCTTAAGGATCAAAAATTGTCAGAGCATGTTAAAGCTCGAATTTTGGATGCTCCTCTTCAATCTGAAGTTCTTTTTGGTTCTCCTGTGGAGTCAGTTTTGAAAAAGATGGAAGACAAAGCTAAGTCTATGCAGACGGTTAAGGAATTTTTGCAAGTGCAGCCCCCTAAGTTTAGCAGGAATTGGCCTGCAAGAGTATGGTCTTACCCTTCTTCCGATTTTCAGTCTAGGGGCAGGTCTAGACGTGGTAGGGGCAGAGCTCACGCTCAGGGTTCTTTCAGACCTAGGACTTGGAGTTCTCCTGCTCAATCTTTTGGGGAGGGCAGGGGTCAGCCTTTTCGTAAACAGACCCAATGACCTGTATCTCCAGCTGCCAGATACTTCCTGTCTGGCAGCTCCTCTAGGAGGAAAGTTGGCACTTTTCAAACTGAATTGGCATTTGGTCACCCAGGACAAATGGGTGTTGGACATAATAAATCAAGGCTACAAGTTTTATTTTCACACTTTTCCTCCTTTCAAAGGCATGCCAGATGTTCCTCCTCAGCAAAGGCTGGAGGCTCACAAACAAATTTCTTTGCTTTTGCAAATGGGGGCAATCCAGGTGGTACCTCTGTCAGAAGTAGGCCTAGGGTTTTATTCTCGCCTATTCCTTGTGCCAAAGAAAGGAAACACTTGGAGGCCAATTCTGGATTTGTCCATTCTCAATACATACCTAGACATTCCAAAGTTCAAGATGTTAACTTTACAGCAACTTCTGCCTCTGCTAGGCAAAGATCACTGGATGGTAACTCTGGATCTCAAAGAGGCTTATCTTCACATTCCTATCAGGCCCAGCTGCAGGAGATTCCTGCGTTTTCGGCTGGTACTTTTCATTATCAGTTCTCTGCATTGCCCTTTGGCTTATCTACTGCCCAGGGTGTTCACAAAGGTTCTGGCTCCTGTGATAGCTTTTTAAGACTGAGAGGAATACAAATTTATCCTTATCTGGACGATTGCCTGATTCTTGCTCAAGACAAAGACAAGTTACTTCAACATCTACAGTATGTAATGGCAGTTTTAAGGTGCCTAGGGTATTCTGTGAACGAAACAAAGTCCAGTCTAGTACCCTCTCAGGACATGTGCTTTCTGGGTGTGAGACTGAATACAGCCTCTCAGATGGCTTTTGACCCCGGACAAACAAAGAAATCTTCACCTATACTTCCAGCAATTATCAGTAATGTCCAGGCTGACTGCAAGGACAGTCCTTCAAGCCTTGGGGTTCATGGCATCTTGCATTCTGGTACTTCCCAATGCCAAACTGCATATGAGGAAGCTACAATGGTATCTCAAAAGTGTATGGACTCAACACTGCCACGGTTTGGACACTGTCATTCAGATAATACCTTGCATCCAGAAGGAATTCTTGTGGTGGGCTCAGGAATGTCACCTAAACAAGGGACTCTCTGTGACCCGACCAGAGGCGAGTCAGATCTTAACGACGGATGCCTCAGACCTGGCTTGGGGAGCACACTTCAATGGGAAATGGATTCAAGACACGTGGCCTCCCAGACTACAGCATTTGCATATCAACATGAAGGAGATGTTAGCAGTCCAATTTGCCCTGATGGCCTTCAAGGATCTACTTCAACCAGGACAGGTGTTGATTCAAACAGACAACACAACTGTCATGTGGTACATCAACAAGCAGGGGGGGAACCCATTCTTACCCTCTTTGCAGACAAGCTATGATTTTGTGGGAGACTGCTCTGAGTTTGCACATCACTCTTCAAGCACGGTTTCTGCCAGGAGCACAGAACTCCTTAGCAGATGTATTGAGCAGACAAATTGTGGATCCCCACAAGTGGAAATTGGATCCTCACGTATTCCAACAGTTGACAGTGGCTTGGGGAACTCCAGACATAGATCTGTTCGCTTCTCCACTAAATTTCCAACTGCCAAAGTTTTGCACAAAGATGTTTCACCCAAAAGCTTGGAAAGTGGATGCTCTATCTTTCAGTTGGAACAACCTTCACGTCTATGCTTTTCCTCCTCTGCCTCTCCTTCCCAAGGTACTCTTGAAAGTCAGGCAGGACAAGCCTTGCATGATTCTAATAGCACCAGATTGGCCACGTCAGCACTGGTATCCTCTGCTGAGGAGTTTAGTTCAGGAGCCTCCTTGGCCTTTGCCACCAATTCCTCACCTGTTGTCTCAGTCAAGCAATCATTTTCTCAATGTCAGGGTACAGTCCCTGCATCTGACAGCCTGGCGTATTCTGTTTTAGACCCTGGGGTGTCTCAGCTTCCTCAACAGGTTTTGAATGTCATTTTGTAAGCCAGACGGCCTAGCACTAGAAAAGTTTATGCTGATAAATGGAGGAGATTTTTTCTTTGGAGCACAGCAAAGAGCTTTGATGTCTCAGTGCCTAATTTGAGTTTTACACTACAGTACCTTACTGAATTACTAGACAAGGGTTTGTCTTTTTCCTCCGTGAAAGTTCATGCTGCAGCCATTTCTGCTCACTATGATTGTGACCCTCCTTTATTTTCTCACCCTTTGTTTAAACAATTTCTTAGAGGGGCAAAAAACATAAGACCCCCACGTAGAGCTCCTACTCCTTCCTGGGATCTCAATTTTGTGTTGGAAAAGCTTACTTTACCTCCTTTTGAACCTGCAGCTACGTCTGAGTTGAAGTTTTTGTCCTGGAAGACTGCTTTTTTGTTGGCCATTACGTCTGCTAGGAGGGTATCTGAATTACAGGCTCTCATGGCAGTTGAACCCTTCCTGATATTCCATAAGGATAGGGTGTCCTTGCGTACTAACCCTACTTTTATTCCTAAAGTTATTTCTAATGTGGCCTTAAACCAGTCTATTCATTTGTCTACTTTTTATGCTGATCCCCAAAATAAAGGGGAAAAAGTCTTGCATTCTTTGGATATTCACAGGCAGTTACGCTATTATTTGAGCAGAACTAAAGAATTCAGGCAGACTCAACAGTTATTTATTTCTTTTGCTTTGGGTTCACAAGGGAAGGCTGTTTCAAAGCAAACTATTTCTAAGTGGATTGGCCATTGTATTGCTTTTTGTTATTCTCATCATGGAAAGGATGTTCCTGCTGGGATCAGACCTCATTCCACTAGGGCTACCGCCACATCTACTGCCTTTTTAAGGGGGGTAGCTACTAAGGATATTTTGGAGGCAGCTACTTGGAGTTCAGTGCACACTTTCACTAAACATTACCATCTCCCTCTTTATTCCAAGTCTAGGTCTGGGTTTGCCACTGCAGTCTTACAGGGCATGTTGGCAGCTCCTAATGCTTTTTAGTTTGCCAGCCTCCCTTTACCTTTGCTTTGGGATTCTACCCACAGGTTATGACTGCAGCAATGTGAGACGAAGAACATAGTACAGTTTTGTACCTACCATAAATGTAGATGTTCGAGGATCCACATTGCTGCAGTCCAATTTTCCCTCCCTCCTTCCCCTCTATAGTTTGGGGTTGCTGTGTTTCTTTTGGGATAATTATTATTTTATCCATGTTGGTTGTTTGGTATTTTCTATTTTGGCTATGGCCTTTCCTTTTTAGGCCTTCTGATATCTGGGGCAAGAAAGACTGAGGATATGGCGTCGGTCATGCGCTTAAGTACTACTGCGTACTGACGTCAGCTCTGAGCGACCATGACCGATGCCAGCCTAACTCTTTGGTATTCGGGCCGACCGAGGACAGCGGACTACCCACAGGTTATGACTGCAGCAATGTGGATCCTCGAACATCTACATTTATGGTAGGTACAAAACTGTACTTTTTCCTTCTTCCTACTTTATCTTAGGATATATAAGGCAGCAAATTCGATCTGAGGTATTGTAGGCCAACTGGGGCATTATGTGTAGAAGGAAGAGCTTGAGAGTTGGATCTGTAAATCTGAGATATGCAGCCATGTTGGATCCTTAACCCGTATGTTGAGTAAGAATGAAAATGAGCAACACAGTTATAGTGAGTGTATGACTTTAATGTTTCTTTTCTGTAATGTATGTTTGCCTGTGTTATAAGTTAATAAAGACTTTTTTGGGGGAAAAAAAGCAGCTATGCTTAAATTTATGGCTATCATCTGTGAATGGAAATTAAAAACAATGTGTAGTACTTATTCCGTCATAAGTCTTTTAGCAACCTCACTGAATGACCCTTTTTGCCACTAACAAACCATACAACTTAGAGTTTGTGATTGCCTTCAAATGTTCTGGTGGGAGGGACAAAAGGCTGTTCTGATCTGGGAGTCTGATATTTCCTGCATCCAGTGCACCATTAGCAGGTGTTTTAAATTCCCTGTTAGCAGATGATGTCCTCCTTTGGATCACTGTTGCAGTATTTTAGTATTGATGGTTTATCCTGTCTGAGGTAACCTGTCATCCGGCTGGTGTGCCAAAGCCAAAATCTTCAGGGTGCACATTACATCTGGTATCTGACCTCTGTTCACGGGTGTAGAGGTACACAAGTGGATATATGGGTTTAAGATCCCCAGACTGTCTTGTTGCCAGTCTAAATGCAGGATCTTCTGTTCCATCAATTTGAACACTGCTTTCTTTGCTGCTACCACTGCATAGACTTACACTGATAAATGCCCCATTGGAGAACCTTTTTCTTTTTACTTAAGATTTGTTCATGTCAGCTAAGAGAGGGATGTGTGAGTGTGGTAGGAATATCCCTTATAAAGAACTCCCTTGTCAGGTCTGTTTTGTTTAGGGGCTGAGCACAATTTTAGAAACTAAAATATTCTAATCTTTCATCCTAAAATCCATCTGCGTCAGACTGTTTTTCTTAAATACTTATTTAGAGACCCAATGTCTGAAACACCTTGCGGATTGTAAGATGGCAGGGCCCTTGCTGAAATGTAGCAGGAATCTGCAGTACTACCATGACCTTACTGGAGGCTGGTATTGTGTTTGCTTACCCATAGGTTCAACAAGACTGAGCTTACCATGACTGTAGAGAAGTGGGAACCTAGTATAATCATCTTTGAGGGGTTAGAGGGCACACCTAAAATTCTAGTTAGGGAAGAGGTACCAGTCACCCTAATGGAGGTTCATTAGGGTTCCAAACCATCATGTTTTGTTAGGGTTGAAGTCCTTCCAAACAGAAACAAAACCAAACTTGGTTCTCCCACTCAGATGTCTTAGGATAAGGAATGGCTTGACTTTTTACAAAGCCATTTGGTCTTTGAAGCTTCCTTCTTTACTCTTCGCTCCTTCAAAAGCCACAAGTCCCCCCCCCCCCAAAAAAAAAAAGAGGCAGCATGAATCTTGATCTGAGAGGAGGAGGAATCTGATTCAGATGAAAATTCTTTAGCCTACTCCCTTCAGGTTTATTCCCCTACTCAGCTTGCTTCATATGATGAAGATACCTTGTACCGTGACTCCTCCATAGAAGAAATTATTTTGGGGAGACAAGCACTAAGATGTTGCAGCATTTTGAATGGGAATCCAGACAAGTCACTGATTTACAGCAAAGATGCTATGATTTGCTTGAAGCAGGGGCACCACAATCCACACCTGTTTCCCTAGTGTTGGAAGAATTCCTAGATGCATTTGCATCCACTTTTGCCTGCCCAGATCCATAGCCTCCCACACCCAAAAACACTGAAAGGTTTTGCAAGGTCCTTGAGGGTATAAAATGCATCTTCAGAAACCCTGTAGCAGACTATTCAGTCTTTTTTATCTCAACTGGTAAGCCAGCTAAGCTTCTACTTGCAGTTAATGTGTTGTCATCAAACAGAAGATAGTAGGGCCATGGGCAGGTATAGCAAAAACGTGTACAGCTATGACGCCTTGGATTTCAGGGTCATCAATTTATAAGAAACTGATGACAAAATACCTAGTCTTCTAGGGGAGTGTAGAACAATTTACACCCCTAGACGTAGGAAAATGTTTTTATTTAAGATTCTGTCTGGTTCCCAGGAAGGGTAGCTCTTGGAGGCCCATACTGGACTTTTCCTACCTTACCATCTTTGTAGATAGTGCCATCATTCAAAATGCTCTGTTTATAGGCTCTACTTCCACAGGCCTTTCTAGTATACCTAAATTTGAAAGATGCTTACCTGCACATCCCTTTATATCCCACCTGCAGGAAATTCCTCTATTCCTCTGGTGGTGTTTTTCTTTTACTTTCAGACATTCTTCGTAGTTAGCATTGCAGTACTGATTCCTTGGTCTTCCTGTCACACAGAAGCCTGTGACTGGCCTAATTTACAGAGTCTTTACATCATCCCTAACCAGTGGACATCCAGAAACTAGTGTCTGGATGTCAGGGTATAAAAAGGGTGTCCATTGGTGCCATCTTCAGTTCTTTCTAGCCATACAGTCTGAAGACCTACTGCATTATCAGATGCTTGCAAACGATTAGTCTGCTAATTTGTTTCCAGAGTTATTCCGTCCTGCTTTCAGATAAGTACTCCATTGGGGATTTTTCTCTTCTGATTCAGGTTAGAAAAGGCCTGATCCTGATGTGCGGGGGCTTCCACCAACCTCACACTGATTGCGGCTGAGCCTGTATCACAATGACTTAAGCTCGCTGGGCATCGCTGGGGAGATGGACTTCTATATGCCACATTTCCCCTGTGCCCGTCGCCCAGGCAGGTATTCTGCAGTGGGCTGTTGCCTCTTCACTTGTCGTTACTGAGGGAATCCTGGTTAGTTTCCTTTATCCTCTACTTAGTAATGTGCTTGAATAACTGCATAAAGTGTGGGAAACAAATCCTGAGTAAAGATTTGCATTCCTTCTGTCTGTTTTGTGTGGGGCCTCAACACAATGTTTCTAGTTGTCAGGATTGTGCTAGGTTGCAAGCTAAGAGACTTGATTGTAAGGCTGAAGTTCTTGCAACTGACATGGAATCTTCTGACTTGGTTCCTTCCTCTTATTCCTCAGCCTTAGCCACTGTTTTGCGTAAGAAATGCAAATACAGAAAGTTGAAGGAAGCAAACTCATCGGGTGTTGGCAAAACTTTGGCACCCACATTCAAGTTACTAGATGTCTCTGGGAAGAAGCCTTTGCAGCCTTTTGTCTGACAGCTGCTAGGCCTAAGCCCTCTGGTGTGTGACCCCTTAGGAGGCCATCAAGGCAGCAGGCAGTCTGATATGACTACTCCCAATGCCCTTGTCTTTTTGGTCAATGGCCAGTCAACAGGCTTTGGTTTCCAACACTTGTGGGTTGGTTTCTGAGGAAGATAGGTTCTCCAGCTGTCAGATATGATCTAACTTCAGGCACACAGACCGAGGTTGTGGTTGACTGACCACGTCCTGAGTCCT
This sequence comes from Protopterus annectens, assembly GCF_019279795.1. NCBI lineage: Eukaryota > Metazoa > Chordata > Ceratodontiformes > Protopteridae > Protopterus > Protopterus annectens. Next base: position 620,420,249 of record NC_056725.1, read on the forward strand.
TCCTTTCTATATGGAGGTCTAAACCTAAGAGACCAGTCAGCTTGTCTCAGCCAACTACACAGTCCTCATTTGCTGCAACACAGGTTGAAGCACAGGGCCTTCTGAGGATAGCTCAGGAATTTGTGGCCTTCATGAAATCTAGGGAGCCGAGCCAGACACAGCTGCCTACCTCAGAAGCTTCCCCCAGTAAAAGATGGAGGAACGTTTCCTTTCAAGAAAATTCTGACTCCTGAAGATTTGAAGATGAGGAAGAATTGTTCGGTTCTGAGCACCTCCTCCCTCAATCCTATCCTGACTCAGATTCAGATGATAACTTTTCTTTTGCTTGCCCCATCCCCAGGATTTATCCTTCAGGGATACTTTGCATAAGATCAGAGAGACTTTTAATTGAGAGGAAGGGATTCTGTCAGGCCCAAACCCATTAATGAGAGGTTCTTAGTTTTCCATCTGAAAGACCGCTGTGTATTCTTCAAGTTTATTTAATGCTTTATGATGACGTATATCTGCATCCAGACTCTGTGCTAACTGCACCAAAAAAAAACATAATGAGTCTGTAATTGTTTGACACTCACAAGCAACTCTACAAAAGTCTGCAAACTGATCCTTCTGTAGTGTCTACTGAATCCTCCAAAGGTGCTCCTAAGAGTACAGTTAGACAGCCTTTAACATATTACAAAGAAAATAGACTGCAGGATATATTTGGAAAAAAGACTATCTTCTCTATGAGGGCCCTTATTTGCCAATTCTGTATGTTAAAATGTTTAGAATCTCTGACAGAAAAAAAATTCCAAAACAGAAGGCGTTACTGGCAAGGTCTTACAGAGAGACATACAGGAAACGGCTAGATCAGCATTACAAGTTTCCAGACACACTTCAAAATATGGTTATGATGCACTGGATGCATCTTGTAGAGCAGCTGCTACAGGCTCTGTCATTCATAGACATTCTTGGCTGAGGACTCTTCCACAATCTGACCAGGTAACAGCTGAACTACTTCATGCCCCGAGTTCCTTTTGGTGGTCCTGCAGAAAAAGTATTTGAGAAGTTGAACAAAAAGGGAAAACAAATGAGAACTGTTAAATTTTATCTCCCACTCCTAGATATAACAGAAGCTTTGGTCCTTTCCCACTAGGCAAGACAGGGGGATGCCTCCCGAACAGAGAGACCCAGACATTCTAGGAGGTCTGCCATAGACCTGGGCATTCCAGGGACCTTAATCTCCTCAGGGAACACTTGACTATCCATATCCTCCATCTACGTCCAGTCCCACACACACTCCCTTTTCCCTCTAGCAGGGAGACTGTCCTCTTTCCTACAACATTGGAAACTCATCATCAGAGACCAGTGGGTCCTTCACATCATAGAAAAGGAGGAGTATTCCATTAATTTCAGAGAAAGACAACCCTTCCTAGGGATGCTAAGCCCACCAAAAGAAAAAAAAGGACTTCTCCCTCCCATGTTGTTTGACCTTTTATAACAAGGGTCCATTCATCCAGTTCCTGCAGAGGAAGAGAGCATAGGGTTTTACTCAGTAATCTTTCTTGCCCAAGAAAGGAAAGCACCTGAAGTCCAATCTTAGACCTGTCAAAGTTAAACAAGTTCCTTTATGTCCCCAAAATTCAATATGCAAACCTTTTGAAACTCCTACCCATGATCTTTCAAGAGGCTTACATGGTCACACCAGACCCGAAGGATGCCTACCTGCACATCCGTATCTCAGAGGACCACAGGGGGAGATGCCTTTGGTTTGTGGCAGCAGGATTACATTACCAGTTTTGAGCTTTACCATTTGGTTTATCCATTGTTCCCAGAGTTTCACCAAATTTCTAGCTCCAGTTATAGCCCATTGCAGAACCTTAGGGATGCACATTTTACCCTTACCTGGATGACTGACTCATCTGGGGAAAATCCATTCCAGAACTCCAAGCAGCCTCTCCAAATCACCATGGATGGCTTCTAGAAGGTATACCTCACTCTTATTATCCACACACAAATTCAGTCCCAGACAAGAATTTTTTTCCTGAGAGTATAATAGATTCAGTGCAACAAAAACCTTTCCTCTCCTAGGACAAGGTTTCTTACTTCACAAATTATCTGGTCAGCCTTCTACCAAAGCAGATAATCTTTGCCAGGAAAATTCCATAGGGCTTTGGGATGCATAGCATCCGACATTGAAATGGTCTCCCTTGCAAAATTGCACATGAGAAAACTACAGTGATTCATATAAAAACACCTGGGAACAGCATTTTCAACCCCTGGAAACCCTAATTCCATCTCTTCTCCTGCCTGAATAGAGAACTACTGTGGAATAAAAACACCATCTTGCAAAATCCACAGGCAAACTTCTCCCTGACAAAAGCAGGGAAGACCATCACCACAGACAGTTTAGATACTGCCTGGGGAGAGCACTTATGTCACCTGAAGGTGCAGGGTATCTGAACCCCTAAACAAAGAAAGCTGGATATTAACCTAAAAGAGATTATGACAATCTTTCTAAACATCAAATCTTTTTAATAAAACCTGAACCTAGCAAGGGGGGGGGGTTCATTCTTATTCCCTGTGCAGTCCTGAATAGATTGGCTGATTGACACTCCTAGCATCCTATATCCCGACTCAGAACACCACCCTAGCATACAGTCTGAGCAGGAATCTTCTGAACCCCAAAAAGTGGATGCTGAGGAGAGAGGTTTTCCTGGATCTCACCCTTCATTGGGGTCACCCCAGTTTAGACGTTTTCACATCCCAGCAGAACAACCAACCACAGATATGTTCTGCAACCCAGCATTCAGTGACTTGGAGAGTATACCTTCTTCAAATGGACAGACCTTTTTCAGTGCATCTGTCCACCATTGTTCTTGATTCCATAGATAGTGATGAAAGTGAGGTTACAGGCTAAGCATGAACCCCCTTCTGGCCAAGGCAACATTGGTTCTTCCTCCTCTTAACTTTCAGCAAGGGGCAATGTTGCCTTCTTTCCTGGGTGATAATTCTACTCACCCAGCTAAAGGGGTTTGTCATTCATCCTCATCTGACCACTTTCAAACTAAAAGAATAGAGGACTGGGTTTGGCCCCAAATAAAGCAAACTACGCTTACAAATGTCCTGTCATACTTATCCAGATGGAAAAGGTTTTCTTTTTGGTGCAAGAACAGACATCAGTTCTACTCATACAGACATAAATTTAGTGCTGGAATACCTTTTTGGATTGTCTCAACAGAGCTTTTCTTATTCCAATATTAAGGAGCATGCTTCTGCCATCTCTGCCTGTCTGACTTCCTCCCCCCATCTGTTCTCACCCCCATCTGAAATAATTTCTAAAAGAGGTTATACACCTCAGGTCTCCCAGGAGAAACCCTTTCCCCATCTTTTGTTTAAACTACATATTAGAAAATCTTGCCTTACCACATTTTGAGCCAGCAGCTTCTGCTCCTTTAAAGATGCTCACTTGGAAGATCACCCTACTAATAGACATCACCTCAGCCATGCGGGTCTCAGAGCTACAAGCCCTGATGTGCAAAGAACCCTTTATTGTGTTGAACAGGGAAAGAGTAATGTTTAGAACCAGCCCTAATTTTATGTTGAAAGTAGTATCAGAACTCTCCTTGAATCAAGCTGTTCACTTGCCGGTGTTCTTTCCAAACCTACAGAATAAAGGGTGAGGAAATCAAATATACCCTGGAAGTACACTAACGCATTAGGTATTACCTAGACAGGATAAAGTTTCCTAATAAGGCAGATCAACTGCTAGTGTTTTTTTGCAGAAGGAAAAAGAGACAGACCTGTCTCCAAACAGACTACTTTTAAATAGATAGCCATCTACATTACTTTCTGTTATGCCCATCATGGTAAGCTATTACCAGCCCATGTTAGGATGTACTTTACAAGATAAAGGGCAGACACCAATGCTTTTCTTAAAAATGTCTGTACTCAAGCCATCCTGAAAGCTGCTTCATGGACATCAATCCAAACATTTTTTAAACATTCCCATTTTGACAATGTCTCCAGAACTAGGTTTTGCTACTGACATCCTACAGAACCTGCTTTCTCATGGGCCACCCAACAGCCTGCCATGCAGCTTGTAGCTTTGGGAATCTTCCCAAAAATCAGTACTAAAACATTGCCTTACAAAGAACATATTACAGTGGTGTCATACTTAATTGTAAATGATTGAGTAGATCAGTGTTGCAGTACAAACTCCCACCCCCCGTTCCCCATTATCTTTTGGCCTTTTACCAATTGGGGGGGGGGGTGTCTGTCGGGTAATTATTACCCATTGTCATTCCCCGGCATCTTCTACTCCATGGTTGGAATATTTCCTTGTTCTTTTATAAAACTTAGGTGGTAAGGTTGTGCTCTCCTCTGGGATCAGACTGCTGTTCGCTTCCTAGAAGGACCCGAAGATGGTGCCGATGGACACTCCTCTCATACTCTGATGCCCAGATATAGGTCTTCAGATGTCCATCATTTAGGGATGATGTAAAGATTCTGGAAATTGGGCTAGTCATGGGCTTCTGTATGACAGGAAGACTCAAGAATCAGTATTGCATTATACAATTGTGTTAAGTGTGACATGTCTGTACTTTCCCTGCTTTACCCTTTGGTGTACCTACTGCTTGTAGCGTATTTACAAAGTCCCTTGCACCAACCAGTGTCTTTTGCAGAACCCAGTTGATACAAACTTTTCTGTACCTGGACAACCTTCTTATTAAGGTCTCTTCCCAGGCCATTTTTGTCAACATCTCAATTTCACTGTGTCACTTCTGGTAAGACTGGGTTTCACATTCAAGTCTTCTCTGACTCTGTTCCAGGATGCAGGCTTTTTAGGTTGCAGACTGAATACCCTCTCAGTGATGGCCTTTTTCCTTCAGGAGAAAGTTCTTTCCATGTCCAGCCACTTCCAGTCCAGTGCTTCCCCTGGATTTGACATCAGCAAAAGAGATTCTAAGAGCTCAAGGCCCCATGGCAGCCAAAACACCCATGGTGCCATTTGCCAGACTGCACATGAGAGAGATCATTGCCTTTGGTCTCAGCACTGTTTACCAATGGACTTCTAAAGAAGGAATTGCAATGGTGGGTATCTCAAATTCATCACTATGTAGGGACTCCTTTCCACCCTCTCACACCCACCCAGGACTTTCATACAGAGGCATTAGATCTGGCTTAGGGTGCATGTACAGGCCTCATAAGAGTTCAATGCCAGTGGTCCCCTAAAAAGATAAGGGACCACATCAGTGGAAAGAAAGTGAAGCCCCTTATTCAAGTCCTTCAGGTTTTCTGTCATTTCTGAAACCCAGAACCCTGAAGATTTTCACAGACATCACCACAATCAGGTGGTACTTTAACAGAGAGGGGGACACCAATTTCTACCAGTTCTGCAGAATTGCCCTTTTGGCATGAGACCTTGCAATAAACGTGAAATTGTCCCTACGAGCTGTTTACATTCCTTCAGAAGACCATGTTCTTGCACACTCACTAAGCATGTCCATGGCAGACCTTGACAAATGGGTGCTGAACAGAGAGGTCTCTGAGACTTGCTCCACAGGTAGGTTACTCCTCAGATATACCCCTTCACCTCCTACCAGAGCAGACAACTCAGGCTGTTTTGCTTCAGGAACTTTTGTCTCCAGGCCTGGAGAGCAGACACCATGTCCTTCATTGGGGGGGGGGGTTCCTTTATGCCTTCTCCCCCAATACCAAAGATTCGCCTGAAGAACCAAAGGGCAAGTCAAAAATAGTGCTAGTGACTCCCTTTTGATGTAGGCAGCATTGTTCTGCCTTCATAGGTAGGTACTGGGCTATCTGCCCGAAGGCATATATTAGCCCAGCCACGTTGTGCGGTATTCACTGCCCCTTTGGTTAGTTCCCTAGGCCCTTGATCTAGCAGCTAGTACCCTTGACCCCTATCTAGTAGAGCTGTTGGTATGATTCCTGGTGTGAACTTTGTTATCCATCCACTCGTCAAGGTTCTTCTTGAAGAGTGATAGTGAGGGGCTCTGTCTTATGTAGATCAGGACCTTGTTCCATAGCAAGGGAAGTATTTGCGAAGGGAATCTATCCCTCCACCATGTTCTATTCATTGTTGTGCTGAGGTTTATATCCCTAGAGTGTGTAGCTCGAGTAGATTTGGTTTTGCTAAGGTGGAGCATGTTCAACAGTTCTGGGTTGGACATGGCTCTGTATGTTAGACAGAGATCTCCTCTGAGAAGGCGGTATGCAACAGAGAAAAGCCTTAGTTTTTTTTCAATCGTGCTGCATAGGGCAACTGTATGAGGCCAGTAATCCTCTTAGTGAGGTACCTCTGTGGTCTCTCCAGCTGCTGGAGATGCCTGGCCAGGTACATTCCAATTGGTGCATTGAACAGGGTATTCGGATGCGGGGTTAATTCATTTTGGATCTCGCGTATGACACAGCCCGGGACACCATCTGGTCCCATGGAGGCAGTGTTTTTAGTTTTAGATAGAGCCTTATTAACCAATGTATCAGTAATAATTGGAGTTACACAATCCCCTGGAATAGTAATAGGCCATGTAGGTGGTGGTGGGGAGGGAGATTTGCACTGAACCTGTCAGCCAAGATGTTGGCATTGTCAGTGGGGTCAGTGTATTTTGTTCCATTTTGTACTAGCTCAGAAAAGATCTGAGCGTTGCCATTTAGGTTTTTGACGTAACCATAGAAGGCCTTATGGTTATCCTTGGCAACTTTCTTTTCGAAATTGGCTTTAGTTGACTTGATGAGGGCCCTCAGTTTTTTACTAATGCTGATCAGGGATGATTTTTCTACTTGAGATTTGTCCTTTTTTTGTATGTCTCCTCCTTTTATTGTATAGTTTGCTTATGGCCAGGGTCCACCAGACTGGTTTCTTCTTGCTTGAGGAAGGAGTCTTGGTTTTATTTGGGATAGCACAGTCCATGCAATCCTGAAGATGTATATAAAGTGCCTTGGTGTAAGATTCTGCATCCTGGGTATCATTATCCTTCTGCAAGGGAATAGTGAAGCTTTCCACTTCTGACGCAAGTAGTTTGAAGTTTGCTTTGGAAAGTTTCTTTACAATGGTTTCTTTGACTGGGGGAGGTGGAGGAGTGAGGATGTCCGGGGTTATCAGTTTGTGGTCTGATCTGACCAGAGAGTGAGTGATAACGGGTGTGGTACAATGGGCGCCCATATTTGTGATTACTAAATCCAATATGTTGTCCCCTCTAGTGGGAGAACATACCAGTTGTTCAATGGCATTTGAATTTATAAATTCTATGAACCGCTGGGCATAGGAGTTAGAACTTTGGTAGTTTGCCCGTCTATACCAGGGTAGTTGAAATCACCCAAAATTATGGTGTTGGGTATGACCTTTATATTTTCCAATGCCTCAAGGAGTTCTGAGTGAGCATCTTGGGACATGGTGGGCGATCTATAACAGGCTATGACTTGAAATGTGGTTTTTCCTGCTGATAGTTGCGCATGGATGATCTCTGGGGCGTCATGCTGCACCACTAGCCTGGAGATGTGGGTATCCTTGATGAATATGGATACACCTCCGCCCTTTGTACTGCGATCCGGTAACCGAGTCCAGAAGGTATGATATGAATTGTAACCTGGTAGTGCTGGGGTGCTCTCTGGAGCCTTGAACCAGGTTTCCGTCACTGCACAAACTTCGATTTTCTCCATACTGAGGAGTGCCTCGAGTGCATGCATTTTGAGGTTGAGACTTCTGGAGTTGAGTAGCATTACCCTTAGTTTTTAGTTACCTGTGCTGGTTACGGTGGTTGGTTTGTCCTTTGAGCCTTGCCTAAAAAAGGTACTATGGGGACGGCAAGAGAAGCCTAGGGGTGACAGGTGCAAACCATCTCTGGCGAAACAGCGAGGCTGGTCTATCATGTCATCCCAGGCAGACAGACACTGGATCCCCTTAGAATGACACCAGAAGCTTAGCCAATTGTTGAAATTGATCATTTTGTCTTTGTATTGTGGTATCATTCTAGATGAAGGTAGTATGCTACTCAAGGTCAGGGTCATACCAGCTTGGGCTACATGATCAGAGAGCTCCTCAATGTCTCTTCATGTAGTCCAGGGAGGTACGTCTTAAATCCTTCACACCAACATGTACAATGACAGCGTCATACTTGTACTTGTTCTGGAGTGAACTAAGTGCCTGTGTTATGTGGCAGATCCTAGCACCCAACAGGCAGCTGTGACAGTAACCTTCTCCTTGTTCAGCCTGGTGAGGGGAACATCTGTGTGCCTTACTATAGAGTCTCCTATTACTAGTGTGTTGGGTATGGTGTTTTGCCTTTGGGGCTGTCGTGAGGCACACTGCTGAGGTGAATTATGTGTTTTATGGCTTGTGTTTGGAGGTGCAGGTTGTTTGCTTGTCTGCTTTGGAGGGCCCTGTTTCTTTTTCAGATTGGTACCTAGTGCCTCCGAATATGTTTTTGTGTATTTATGTGTATGTTTTGCCGGTGCTTGTTTTGTAGATCCATGTGTGACTGGATAGCCGGCACACATAGCCAGCATTAAACGTTGCTTTATAAAGTGGATTTATTCACACAGAAAAAAGGTCTCTCTGTTCCACCGCAACCTGTAGGCTGTCAACCTGAGTCTTTGGGTGACAGAATCTTAATCCATTTCAGACACCAGTTTTCAGAGGATGTGCTTTTGAAGGTGAGAAAGCTTACCACTAGAAAATTTTTCATCTCCAAGTTTAAAGGATTTTCAGTCTGGTGTGTCAGGAATAATGAGGACTCCCTTCAGGTGAGTATTTCTATTCTTATTTGTGTGACTTACTCAAAATTGGACTAACCTATTCACCCATCAACATACAATTGTTTGGTATTTCTGCATGCATGCATTTAAACCCACCATTGTTTTCCAGAATTGAGGTCAAAACGTTCTTAAAATGTATCTTTGATTTGACCCCCCCCCAGGAGATCTATCCTGCTCCCACCTTGAGATATGAACTTTGTGTTGGAAAAACTTACCTTTCTACCTTTTAAACCCACCCACTTCATTAAACGTCTGTATGTGAGAAATGGTTCTTCTGGTCTCTCCTACTTCTGCCAGAAGAATTTCTGAGCTACAAGCCCCAATGGCCATCACTTCTACCTTTCCTTCTCTTCTGTAAGGATAGGGTCTTCTTAAAGGCTCATCCTTCTTTTATGCCAAAAGTGGTAAATGAACTGTCACTCAGCCAAGCTATCCATTTGCCTGCCTTCTTTCCTAATTCACAAAACAGGGGTAAGAGACTCCTGCATTTCCTGGAGGTGCACAGACAGCTAAAATTCTACCTAGACAAGACAAAAGCTTTCAGGAAAACCAACTGGCCCTTTGTCTTCTTCCAGGAGGGTAAGTTGGGTAACCTTCTCACCAAACAGAACATCTTTAACTGGATTTCGAAATCCATTTCCTTCTGTTATACCTTCCACATCAAGTCCCCTGTATTTACCTGTAAAGACACCTTTCAGCAGAGCACTTTTCTCCTCTGTGCCATCTTCAAGGGCATTGACTGCAGAATAGATCCATTCTGGAGGTGGACACCTGGTCTTCAGTTCATACCTGTGTTAGACACTAAAGAGTGGTTGCATTCTCCAGATCTATGACCTCTTTTGCCAGATGTGTCCTGTTAGAATTGGTAGATAGCTTTCCTGTCTAGAAGCCATCCACCCTTAACCCTTAGCTTTGGGAGTCACACATCAGTATTGCAATTCAGCTACATTGATTCAAGGAAGGATATAGTACAGTTATGTAAGAATTTAGTATAACAGTTGATGTCCTCCTGATCACTGCTGCAGTGTTGTATCATTTCCTCTATCCACCTTCTGTTTTTATTGCTTCTATACCTTATGGACTGAGGGGCTGCAGTTTACCTCCCCTCTCATTAGCTCTACTTGTATTTTATCCCTTAATACACTTAGGCATCTCCAAGGTCTTCTTACTCTAGATAATCTGAGAGTCTTAATCCTGTATGTCCTCTTATGTACCTCTATACCTTCAGACTGAGGTCATACACTTGGATATATGGTGCGTCAGGCTGGTTTTGACTTTGGTATGCCTGATGGACATCAGGTTATCCTTGGCAAGATAACCCATCAGTATTGGAATACTGAAACAGTGATCACTAGGACATTTACTGTTAAGGGAAGTTCTTGCTCAATTGTACTTTCTGTTGAAATCCAAGAGGAAGTGTGTAAATTGTACTTCAATATTGCTTAAGTGATCCCAGACAAGTATAGTTCATTATCCTGCCTCTTCTCTTCAGTTTTTCACTCCAACCTAAAATCCATGGGCTTTCATTCCTTGATGATTGCTGATTCTTCTTTTTTATACCATTAGAAAAACTGGAATACCTACTTTAATGGAAGTCTTGTTTGGCTTAGTGAAAAGGATCTTCATTCTGGGGAGTTTAGTATGCAGTAGACCCATCCACATGTTCAGTTTCTTAGCTGCTGGCCTTGTGTAATAACTTCTGTAAGACACTGCTTTTAGTTTTAAGTTTTAACCCCCTGTAGTTTTGGCTTGTATATTTCTCTACAACTTTTTTCCATATTTGTCATTTAAAGCATTCCTCAAAGATGTTTTGCATTTGAGATGTCATTCACACTTTCCTGTCAGATTTTGAATTTTTTTTCGTAACTCAGCCATAGGCCCAGATGATCCAGTTGTCACAATGCATTTGAAGTTCCATCTTAGTGAGTATATTGTCTGCTAGCTAGATTTCAGAACTGCATTCTGTTAGAATAACCCCTTCCTTCTTGTTTGAAGTAGCCTTAGCTTCATGTTTGAATTGAATTACTGTGTATATCTGCTAGTCTTATTTCCTCAGCAAGAAAGCAAATGTGAAAGGCTGTTGTATACTGTTGATGTTCATAAGCAGTTCAGATATTATGTAGCTCAAATGCATGTGCACGTGCACACAAATTTTAAAATGTGTTCAGGTGTTTCTTTCATGCGCGGTGAGCAAAGTCATCTCATTGCCATGTAAACATTGTTAAACAGGCTTGGTTAGCCACTGTTTTACTTAAGTGCAGAACTCTAACTGGTGCAGTTAAGGTTTATTCCCTTAAGGTTGCTGCCACATAATTAACTTTTTTTTTTAAATTTTGACATGTGTTCTAGCATGCCTTTCAGTCCACACATTATTTAAGGATTGCATATGTGACAGTGCCTCACAGTAAGACATTGTCCGGTTTGATTCTCAGCTAGAGCGTCTTCGTGGAGACATGCGTGAATGGGCGTACCTTCGTTGAAGGTTGTGCATCAGGGCTGGCAACTCGGCACGTAAAAATCTACTGCCAATCATTAGCAGACTGGAGTTCCGCTGTGGCGACCCCTAACCGGGAAAAAGCCGAACGACACAACAACATATGTGACAGTGGAACAGCAAGCAGCATTGTCGTATCACAACAAGGAATTCTTTGGTTTGTTTCTTGGCTGGAGTAATTTCTTTGTGGAGTCTGTATAGCTTTCCTCTGTTCACATGATTTTGTTTTCAAGTGTTGTGGTTTCTTTCCACTTCCCAAAGACATGCTGTAGATGGAATGACATTCACAGCTTGCATGTGGGTGTGCGACCAAACATGTGTGTACTGTAGTAGGCCAACACCTTGTTGCAGAATGGGTTTTATTGCCTTCCCACCACTGGCTGCCAGGGTAGACTTTTGGTTTTCTGCTGCCCTGTAAAGGATAGTGCTGGTTATTGGAAAATGCATAGCTGTATGCTGGGTGCTGATTCCAGGAATAGATCTAGATTTAGTAGGGCAGTCCTGCAAGCTGTATTCCCTTAAGAACTGTCCATTACTGTAGATTAAGTTTTAAATCCATGGAATTCTGCTCTCTATTTTTACTGGTGTAGTCCTCATTTAAAGAAGAGTACAGATGCATGAGTCACTTAACATAACAGTAGAGAGATGATGATAGGCGTGTGTGTGTGTGTGTGTGTGTGTGTGTGTATCTATGTATGTATATATATATATATATATATATGTATGTATATATAAAATGATGTCACTTCAAAATACACAGTCCTTGACATACATTTGAACCTGCAGACACTGAAGATAGGAACATCCAGCTAAAAATCTGGATGTCTAGCAGAAAATGTGAATACCAAATAGCACATAGCTCTTCCTTCTTCCAGTAGGAATGTGGAGGATACTACTCAAGCACATAATCAAAAAGATGGTGTAAAATCTGCATACTACTAATAGAAATCTTTTGGGCAAATAACTTCTGGTTTCTATTCTTTTCAGTGAAGATAGTGTAGCATTAGGGCTAATGTAGTGTTTGTTGCAAGTTATAAAGTTTTCCTGTATCTGTGCATTTATCACTTTGATCTCTCTTTTCCCACCTAAGTTAGCTATGAGGCTCAAGTCTGTTTGTCTGGGCTGTGCCTTTAACCAACTTTATTGCCTTTTGTATTCCATATTAGATTTTGGTAGATATTAGTATGGGAATTGTGCAAGTACACCCCTGATGCACACAAATATTACTGTTGTATTGGGGGGTGGGCTTGCCTGATGAATGTGACATTTGCAAAACTTCATCTACAGGAGCATCACAATAATTTAACCCTGAAAGTATTTAATTCCATTGAAACTGAAACCAGGAAGAAAAATGGAAAGAATGTAGAAGCCAGGGTGGCTAGGGATTCTAACAGGTGCCTCTCCTTCACCAAGTCTATTAGGAAGGCTATTTCTTTCCACAAAGGCTACTCAGGAATGAAGCCTTGCGTCAGCACATGTTTTGACCTTGGGAATTTCCTTGGGGGGGGGGTCAGTATCCTGCCAGAGCCTGCTTCGAGCAGCAGAAGGCTAAGGAAGTTCTCATCTGAAAGAGAGCCTTCTAGGTATCTGGAGTGGGGACTTCTTATCCATGTCTGTTTGTTAAGCTAGGTCTCTCCATAGTCTTCCTGCCCACCTATATTAGGACAGGATGATGAAGGTCTTAGTTAAATTAAACTGAGATTATCATCGTCTTCCCTCTCTTTATCTAGGATGGCTAGAAAAAGTCACTTGCTGTCTTTTTCTGATCCTTCCCCAGGTCTGTTACAGCACTTGGTGTTTCAGAGCTGAGAGTTTACCCACAGATTTTGGCATTGACTTAGATTTTTCTTCAGCCAGAAGGGTCTGTAAACCAGAAGCCGTAACATCTCCATCCCATTTTAGTTTATCAAAATGACAGGGTATTTCTGTGTACAAGTCACACATTTATATCAAAGATAACCTCAGATTTAGATGTAAACCAATGTATCAATCTTCAGATGTTCTTTGTGTTTCACTGTTGCAGTCATTACATTTGGGTTATCTGCCTGCAGGTAGCCCTCAGCCAGCCAGAATGTCAAAGTCTTGGATTCCTGCTTCGGATGCTGTCTCTTCTTCCATGACATCAGGTCGTCAAAGGTATAAAACATGCAGCCGACGCCATTACATCAGTCTTTCTTGCCACACGGTGCCCGAAGCAGAAGCAGTTTGCAAGTGCTAGTCGGCCGACTCCTGAAATTTTCATTTTCGAGTTTCAGAACCGAAGTCTTAGAAAAAAGCTAAATACCTCGTTGGGGATCCTTTTTCTTGTTCTTAACCGATGTCAGTAAAAGTTGACAATTGTCTTACCTGTGGAAAGCAAATACCCCATAAAGATTTTCATTCATACTGCATTCCTTGCTTAGGCCCAGACCATGACGTCCCTCGCTGTCGGTTTTGTGCCTTATTCAACCCCCAAACTATTCGTTGTTGGTCTATTTTCGCAGAAAATTATTTTGGTACTCTGTTTAACTATCCAGAAATGGCTTCGGTAAGCCATCTGACTACTGATATTCTGAAAAAACTTAACGATAAAGACAGAGACAGACTGCACAGGTCCAAAACTGCTGACCTTGCTTCTGTTAAGCTAGTCGCCAGTTTGCTGGTACTTAGTGAGGCGCTTTCACAGCCCCTGATACCCGCTACTTCAGATTTGCAGGCCTCTACTGAGACCCATTCGGAGTCCGGTATGCCGCGAGATGCTTCTTTGAATATGGAACCTGTGGATGTCTCTACCTTGGGTGGGTCTGGAGCCGCTGTGCAGGCACTGGCTTCTGAGGGTGTATTCAGGCCTACAGACTTGCATTTCAAACTGATGCCATCTTCTTCATCAAGGTCTAAAACTTGACCCACGCCTAGAAAACCGACATCCAAACTACATGGTCAGGCCCATATGCCTAAAAAACAAATGCTTAGAATGGCTGAAGACCTTATTACTTTAATTAGGGGAAGCCAGCCTTCCCCCTGTAAGAGTCCTGGAACTGATTTTCCTTCTGATTCTTCTGATCAGAATTCTGAAATTTCTGTCTGTTCTGATTACCAGGATTTGCCCTTATCTACCTAAGAGGATTCTGATCCAGATGATTCCATTCCCTCTGCTTCCCATCCAGAAAATTTTTCTTTTGGTGAAACCTTGCACACTCTTAGGGAGCATTTCCGCTGGGAAAGCCAGGATTACTCTGACTCCAAAAAGAGGCTTAGGGAATTCTTACTTCTCTCTCAACACAGGCCTTTAGCTATCCCTCCTGTTCTGGACATTGTAGATGATGCCTTCTTGGAATCTAGCCTGGCCCCATACACTTTACCTCCAGCTCCCAGAAAACCTGGCCAGTATTACAGAGTACCTGACTCTCTCAAGTTCCTCTTCAAGAATCCGACTGCGGATCCAGAGACCATTTCCTAAGGACCAAAAGGCATTAAGGCTACTGCTGCCAAAAACCCTACCCCCTCTGATGGAGAATCCAGGGCCTTGGACAGATGGGGTAAGAAGGTATACACCTCTGCTACTTTGGCCATTAGGGCCTTAAATTGCCAATTTGATATGTTAAAGTATCAGCAGCATATTATGGGACTACGTAAACAGAAAATAATGTTGATTCCTGACTTTGCTGAACATAAAGAATTACAGGATTTAATGCATGCTGCTGAACAAGTTGGTAAACATACTTTGCAGAGTGGTTTTGACTCTTTAGAAGCATCTTGCAGGGCTGCTGTCACTGGGTCTCTACTTAAAAGGCATGCTTGGCTTAAGGAGCAAAACTTTCCAGGTTATGTTAAAGCTAAATTACTGGATGCGCCCTTAAACCAAGGCAGCCTGTTTGGCAACAAAGCAGAAGTCGTCCTTAAAAAGATGGAGGGAAAAGCTAAATCTATGCAAACTGTTAAAGATTTCCTGCAAGTACAGCCTCCCAGATTTAGTACATTGGCCTTCTAAGAATTGGTCCTTTCCAGTCTCTTCCAGGCCTTCAGTCCAAACCCAGGAACAGCAGACCACCTAGGCTACAGTCTCAGGCTACATACAGGCCTAAGCAGTGGGGGTCTCCCACTTCCAAAGCTGGAAGTAGTAAGACACCCCCCTATGGAAAAATGTCACAATGACTTAACCTTAACCCTTCCGAGCCCTGCTGAACTGCCTGCTCCCTTAGGAGGAACGTTCACCCTGCATGCAAAAAACTGGGAACTTGTTACCCAGGACAAATGGGTTTTAAATATAGTTTTCCAAGGATAAAGATTCCACTTCCACACCTTACCAACTCCAAATGGTTGGCCAGACCTACCCCCAAATCAGTGCGCAGAGCCTCACCAGCAGGTTCTCTCTCTTCTAAGTATCAGGGCTGTCCAGCCTGTCCCAGCAGAAGAAAGGGGACAAGGTTTTTACTCAAGACTTTTCCTGGTACCCAGAAAAGACCGCTCCTGGCGTCCTATCCTGGATCTCTCTATTCTAAACACCTTTTTGGTAATCCCAAAATTCAAAATGTTAACACTTCAGTAGCTGCTTCCTATGCTGGGCAAAGATGCCTGGTTGGCAACCTTAGACTTAAAGGAAGCTTACCTGCACATTCCAATAAGGGAATCTTGCAGGAAATACCTATGTTTCAGAAAAGGCTCTATGCACTATCAGTTCTCTGTGCTTCCATTTGGCTTATCTACTGTGCCCAGGGTATTCACAAAGTGTCTAGCTCCAGCCATTGCATTTTGTAGGCAGAGAAATATTCAAATATACCCATACCTGGACGATTGCCTGATTCAGGCAGAAAGCCAGGACATGATATTAAAACATTTGACATTTGTAAAGAAACTTCTAACCTCGCTGGGGTACACCAAAAACGAAAAGAAATCTCATATAGTACCCTGCCAACAGATTGTATTCCTGGGAGCAAGCTTGAACACAACTTCCCAGATGGCTTACCTCACGCCAGAAAAACAAGTTTATTTGACAGCCTACTTCAAACTACTGGTCACAAAGACCCAGCTATCCGCAAACAAAATTCTGCAAGCCCTGGGATTCATGGCCTCTTGCATTCTACTAATTCCATATGCAAGACTGCTTTTGAGGAAACTACAGTGGTATCTAAAAAGCCTATGGTGCCAACATTCTCAGAACCTGGAACAATGATTCCTGTCATTATTTGTATAAAGACAGAGTTCCTTTGGTGGGCAGAGGCCTGCTACCTCAACAAGGGGCTCCCTTTCAATCTACGCCCTGCCACCCAAACACTAACAACAGACTAATCAAACTATGCATGGGGGCCTCACTTGGCAGGGAAGTGCATTCAGGGCAAATGGAACCCAAGTCAGATGCACCTTCATATCAACCAAAAAGAAATGTTAGCTGTACAGAATTCCCTGACAGCCTTCAAGGACCACATCCTTCCAGGACAATTATTGGTAAAGACCGACAATATCACAGTTATGTGGTACATGAACAAACAGGGGGAACCCACTCATACCCTCTTTGCAGACTAGCCATGGTTCTGTGGAACACAGCCTTGAGCTACCAAGTGCACCTACAAGCTCAATTCCTGCCAGGCAAGCTAAATTCACTGGCAGACGACCTAAGCAGAATTCTCATGGACCCACACTAATGGAAACTGGAACCAAAAATATTCAACCTCTTGAGGAACAAATGGGGGACTCCAGAGATGGACCTGTTTGACTCTCCCCAGAACTACCAACTGGACAAATTCTGCACAAGGACTCCCCACAGTCAGGCATGGAAAATGGATGCCCTGTCCTTTACCTGGGATAGCCTCTTGGTTTATGCCTTTTCCCCTCTGCCTCTCCTCTCGAAGATTCTGCTAAAGATCAAACAGGACAAACCAAGGACAATACTTATTGCACCAGACTGGCCCCGCCAGCACTGGTACCCCCTCTTGCACAGCATGATACCGCTGGATCCATGGCACCTACCTCAGACACCTTCCCTGCTGTCCCAGCAGGCGGGCCAGATTCTGCACCCTCAGCTTCAAACCCTGAACCTTGCACCCTGGCTAATTCCTTGAGATCTCCAGTAGCATCCCTCAGTAGTAAGCAGGTGCTGGATGTCATTCTGGAAGCAAGGAGACCTAGCACTAGAAATTCCTATGCTGAAAAGTGGAAAAAGATACTGTTACTGGAGCCAGACCCAGGGTATGGGCTCTACAGTGCCCAGCTTACCTCATATTCTTCAGTACTTAACAGAAATGCTCCACAAGTGCTTATCCTTCTCGTCAATTATAATTCATGTCTCTGCAATTTCAACACATTATAATACTGAGCCACCCCTCTTCTCTCACCCCCTGTTAAAGCAATTCCTCAGAGGGGCAAAAAATTTAAGACCCCCCCAGGCAAGTCCCTACTCCAGTCTGGGAACTTAACTTTGTATTGGAAAAGCTCACTCTCCCTCCATTTGAACCAGCTGCAACTGCAGAGATGAAATTCCTTTCTTGGAAAACAGCCTTCCTTCTAGCCATCACTTCAGCAAGAAGAGTGTCTGAATTACAGGCCTTCATGGCAGTGGAGCCCTTCATTATCTTCCATGCAGACAGGATTTCCCTCAGGACCAGTCCTTCCTTTATGCCCAGGGTGGTGTCTAGTGTGGCCCTAAATCAATCTATTCATTTGCCTACCTTTTTCCCAAACCCACAAAACAAAGGATAACAAATTCTGCACTCTTTAGACGTGCACAGACAACTGAGATTTTATTTGGACAGGACTAAGCCTCTCAGAAAATCTGAACCGCTGCTAGTTGGCTTTGCTGCAGGGGCAGAGGGGAAGGCCATTTCAAAGCAAACCATTTCTAAATGGATTGCCTATTCAATTCATTTCTGCTATAAGCACCATGGAAATCCTACCCCACAGGGCATAAGATCACTTTCCACCAGGGCTGCATCTCGCTCTACAGCCTTTCTCAGAGGGGTCCCTACCAGGGACATCCTAGAAGCTGCTATCTGGAGCTCTGGTACATACCTTCACTAAGCATTACTACATGTCTATTTTTTCTAAATCCAGAGCTGGTTTTGGTACTGCAGTTTTGCAGGGCTTAATAGCTGGCCCTAATGCTCTCTAACTTCCTCCTCCCTTCCTTAGCTTTGGGAATCAACCCAAATGTAATGACTGCAGCAGTGAAACATGAAGTACATAGTACAGATGTTCGAGTGTATTCACTGTTAAAGTCCTGGTTACCCTCCCTCCAGCCCCCTGACTTCTCTTGGCTCTACCTTCCTTCTTGTTTGGTGTATTTAAGCTTTCTGGTGTATTTGCTTTTTGTTGGAGGTGTAACCTAACATATAATTGTTTCCCATTATGGGGGGCACCTGACATCTGAGGCAAGAAAAACTGATGTAATGGCGTCGGCTGCATGTTTTCTACCCCTGGCTACCTGACGTCATGGAAGAAGAGACAGCATCCGATGCAGGAATGCAAGACTTTGATATTCAGCCCGGCTGAGGGCTACCTGCAGGCAGATAACCCTCAAATGCAATGACTGCAACAGTGAATACAGAACATCTACATTTATGGTAAGTGTACACAACTGTACTTTTTCTTTCCATATTTCTCAAGTAAAGGAGAATTCAGGCTGCCATTGTCTTGATGATCATAGGCAGCTCAGATTTTATCTGTGTAGAACCAGAGAGGACCATCAAAAGTGACAAGTCACTTTTCATTGGTAGTATCCACAGTCTGGAATGCTTTAGGAGTCACACTGGCCTTCAACAGGATCTCAGTAGTATACAGCTGAGATGTAATCTTACATACCATGGTGTCTGCAACCTCAGTAGGTACAGTGGAGTCTGAAAGGTTCAACTGCATATCTGTTTTGGGCCTCTTAAGCTGCTTCTTGAGCACGAGAGAGACTTCCAGGGATTTCGATTCTGCCATCTTGGACTGGGTCAGGTGTTGAGTCTCTAGAAAGGTGTTGAGAGAGGAAAGTCTTCATCTGAGGGTTTTGGGAATGAATGAATTGGAGGTGGAGCAAGATTTGTATCTGGTTTTGAGCCTAGTCAGAAGAGACACTTGGTATGCAAGTCCTATGGAACCTACTTACCCTTCCTAGCTGACATCTAACAACTTTGAGCAAAATTAGCAAAAAGGAAGATTCCCCAATGGGTTACTTATTTGAAAACAGATCAAGTGAAGTAACAGTACCAATGACCAAACGGTGATTAGCCCGATGGATGCGTGACGTACATTTAGCAGTGAGGTAGACTTAAGATCCTTGCTCGTATGCCTGTCTGTATACCCTTACACTTATGAGCTGAGATCTTGCTTCTGACATATGACCTCAGAAAGATAAAGGTTTTGTACCCCGGGCAAATGTCAGTGGTGACAAACCCATATGTCAGGGATACTGCAACAATGATCAGTAGGACATCTCCTGTTATGCTAAGTAATTACATAATTCAAGGATGACCAACTTTTTTCTCTCTCGCTTCTCTTAGAATGAGCCAAAAAGTGTTTGGGGTGACTTTGTTCAAGTGACTACAACATAATGTTGCTAGGTAAATATAATACCCATACCACAAGGGTCATTTCTGTTTGTTAATTCATCTGCTGCCGATAATTGTGCTACTGAGATATATACTTCTCTGCACACTTCTGCGTGACACTGTAATTTTGATATGATCTCCAGATCCAGGTTGACCCTCAGAGCCACTGTCCTGTGTGGTATGCTGTCATGAATCCACCCAAGTAGTAGCTGGGTGCTCTGTTTTGATGTTGAAATAGATGGACTGGTGATGTACAAGATATGAAACTTATCTACATGAAATAACATTAGAGCTTCATTTTCCATAACTGTCCACTTCAACTTATCTGCCCACATTCCCCTTTCCACCTACATATGTCCCTATGGAAAGAATTTAGTATATAGGCATTAGGCAAAATTAGCTGAGTTATAAATAAAAAGTATAATGTAGGTGCTGCATAGGCAAACTTGATCTGGAGAGATGGGGAAATGTGGTGCATTGTGAGATCGAGGAGAGGAATTTGAATTGGAAGAGCTTCATATGTGCTGAAATGACTGCTGCCTATGTTGACCAGTCCTGATACTGAAGTGGTAGATGTGGATTTAAAGAGCTAATGTTCTGGTAAGTGTTTAACTTTTATTTTCTCAAAAATCTGTTTTAGTGAATATGTCATGTCTTCTTCCATCCACTGTTATTAGTTTTATATAAAATTTGCATTATCTGTATACTGGCTGTGTTTGTGCAGATGTTCCATTTTATATAATGAAAGTGTATGCTAATATATTTATCTGCTTAGCTGACTGATTTAAAGTTTTCAGGAATTAGGATGTTGAACGGAAAGATTTGAATTATTAACGATTTCTGGAGTCTTACAAAATGCTTTATTACTGTAGAACTGTACCTTTAAAGACAAAGTGGAAAGGAAACGAAAAGCTGAGATTGCCAGGCTACGAAGAGAGAAGATTATGGCTCAGATGTCAGAAATGCAACGACATTTCATTAACGAGAATAAAGAGCTTTTCCAACAGACATTAGAAGAACCTGATACCTCAACCTCATTGCTAACTGATGCTAGGTAAATATAAAACTTAAAATTTTTGAAGATGTTTTGGAACTAATCTTAATACATTTTTTCTTTGCGATATTCTGAGTCATGATAAAATCAGTATAATTGCTTCTGAAAAACAAGTTGAATGATCATCTTTGGTATTTCCAAGCTTACTGAGTGGCCAGTTTACAACCATTGTAACTTGGCTGTGTTTTATTTATTTTTCTATTTTGTCAATTTTTGATTAAGATTCAACAAGCCGTCTTCAGTGCATAAAGCCAGGGCACAGAAAACATGAGGATAAGGGCTGTGCAGGACTGAGATTGTTATACACAGCCATAGAAGTGAATTTACCTTATGCACAGTACATATGCAAGTATGCTTCTCAGTACAAGTAACAGTGCCAGCACAGTTCAGACACTGGTGTACCGTTTACCAAGGCTGTCTACAGAAACTTTTACATCAAAGTCCGAGAGATGCACTGGCAGACGAGAGTCCACTGTGGTCTTATAAAAGAGCAATTTGTGATAATAGAGTCAACACTCTTAATACATGCATATTACATGTGATTTAGTTACTGCCCTATCATGTACACTGAGCTGTTACTGTTGTAGCATTGTGGCACCAGAGCTGCTCCCACATCAGTGATGTTTATACAGTATGTCACAGTATAGGTTAAGTCAAGCAGTATAGATCATGATGCTCCCTTGTCATACATTCACAACTGCTGTCAGAGCAGAGCAGCAAGAGAACTGTTCTTAGACGCAGCTAGTAAGCTGTATTGATATTAGTGCTAACCTGCATATGTGGTAGGATTCACATATTTTTATGGCATGATTCACAGAGTACAGAACCAAGACGAGGTCCAAAGCAGCATTTGTATGTATTCATAGGTAGTGAACACAACTCTTAAATTTCATTTTTGAGTACTTAAGCTAGCAACCATATTCCGCACTGTGGGCATCCCTCCCCTACATGGAGCAAAGTACAGTGGATAGAAAAAGTCTGCACACCCCTGTTAAAATACCAGGTTTGTGTGATATAAAAAAATTAGACCACAATAAATCATTTCAAAACTTTTCACACCTTTTATGTGACCTATAACTTGTACAATTCAAATGAAAAACATACATCTGTTAGGGGAAAAATATAAAAAATAAAAAATGCACAATAAGCTGGTTGCATACGTGTGCACACCCTTAAACTAACTGTTGAAGCACCTTTTGATTTAATTACAACATTCAGTCTTCTTGGGTAGGAGTCTGTCAGCATGGTACATCTTGACTTGGCAATATTTGCCCACTCTTCCTTGCAAAAGCACTCCAAATCTGTCAGATTGCGAGAGCATCTCTTGTGCACAGCTCTCTTCGGGTCACCTCACAGATTTTCTATTGGATGTAGGTCTGGGCTCTGTTTGGGCCATTCCTGAACTTTAATTTTCTTTTGATGAAGCCATTCTTTTGTTGATTTGGATGTATGCTTCGGGCCATTGTCATGCTGAAAGGTGAAATTCCTCTTTATCTTCAGCTTTCTAGCAGACACCTGAAGGTTTTGGGCCAAAAGTGACTGGTATTTGGAACTGTTCATAATTCCCTCCACCTTGATGAAAGCCCCAGTTCCAGCTGAAGAAAAGCAACCCCAAAGCATGGTACTGCCACCACCATGCTTCACTGTGAGGATGGTGTTCTTTTGGTGATGTGAAGTGTTTTTATGCCAAACATACCTTTTGAAATTGTGACCAAAAAGTTCAACCTTGGTTTCATCAGATCAGAACACATTTTCCCACATGCTTTTGGGATACTTAATGTATTGTTTTGCAAATTTTAGCTGGGCCTAGATGTTTTTCTGTGTAAGAAAAGGCTTCTGTCTTGCACTCCCTACTCCATAGCCCAGACATATGGAGAGTACGGGAGATTGTTGTTGCAGCTCCTTCAGTGTTGCTGTAGGTCTCTTGGCAGCCTCCCTGACCAGTTTTCGTCTTGTCTTTTCATCAGTTTTGGAGGGACGTTCAGTTTTTTTCAACGTCACTGTTGTCCCGTATTTTCTCCACTTTTTGATGACTGTCTTCACTGTATTCCATGGTATATCCAGTGCTGTGGACATTTTTTTGTACCCTTCTCCTGACTGATAACCTCTCAATAATGAGATCCCTGTGATGCTTTATAAGTTGTCTGCGAACCATGGCTTTTGCTGTAGCAGTCAACTGAGAGAATGTCAGGAAAATTTACTAGGATAGCTAAACTTTATTTGGGGTTAATCAGAGTCTCTCTAATTGATGGCAGGTGTGCACCCAAGAAGACTGAATATTGTAATTAAATCAAAAGGTGCTCCATCAAAGTATTAGTTTAAGGGTGTGTACACTTGTGCAACCAGCTTATTGTGCATTTTATTTTTTATATTTTTCCCCTAACAAATTTGTTTGTTTTTCAAATGAATTGTACAGCTTATAGGTGATATTAAAGGTGGGAAAAGTTTTGAAATGATTTAATGTGGTCTCATTTTTTTATATCACAAAAACCTTGCATTTTAACAGGGGTGTGTACACTTTTTATATCCACTTGTAGCATAACATTCCTATTGGTAAGAATATGTGAGCATGCAGGCATCATACTGATGTAGAATGTACTGTACCATCCTGCTATGAACTGTCAGAATACCACTATGACCCCAAAGCCCCTTGTCCTTTTTTTTCTTTGGTATCTGGTGCTGCCCTGCTGTGTATCCTCATATGTTTGTGTAACCCCATCCCCAGTAACATTCTTGAAATTTTTCTTACATTATATCTCTGTGTCATATGTAGCAGAAGAATACAGAGTTTATACCGAAAATCAATTTACTGTGCAGTTAAATGTGTCTATAACAGCTCCCGCACAACCAAGACAGTCATTTTAAAATCCCAGTAGAATTGGTCAGTTACACACATACAGAGTTTATGCTGAAAATCAACCAACTAAATGGTGCTGTTAGATCACCCACAAAAAGAGGTATATGTGCCTTCTCTCATATTTCTATAGTGTCAGCTTCATCACTCCCTTCCCCAGCCCCTTTCAATGCAATTTGGAACATAAGTGCACAGCCTATAATGTGGTTTACCCATTGAATAATTTAATCTTCTCTTTAAGCACTTACTTTAATGTTGAAAAGATGGCTTTCTGTACCATTTTCCATTTAAATATAGCAACTCACCTAGAGCACTGTGGGATTGTAGGGTGCATGGTACTGCCATGTTAGTAGTGTTTCCCTAGCACTGTTGATGGTGGGTTATAAGTTGGTTTTGCAAATGAATACTGTGAAGTACTATGTTATTCACTGTTCATTTACTTCTCAACCGCACTGAGCACTCCGGGACAGATGTGTAGTTCTTTTTCTGAATATCATGTTTGATTGAACAAATAGGTCACTATTTTTATCTATTTACTATGCTTAAATGCCATTTTAGTGATTTTTGTGTAATTGACCAATTCTACTGGCATTTTAAAATGATTGTCTTGGTTGTGCGTGAGCTGTTATAGCCACATTTAACTGCACAGTAAATTGATTTTGTTTGTTGAAGGATCCCTCACTCTAAAGTTTAGTATTAACATGTGTATCAGACTGTGAGATAATGTGAATGGTCTTAATGGTATTCATTAGAAAAGCGGATATAGTGGTCCAAGAAAAGAAGACAAAAGTAGCATTGATCGTTGAAATCGCTACACCTAGTGACTGCAGTGTCTTATACCACCCAAAGCAAAAATTCGGACCAAGAAATAACATGTGGGAAAAAATAAGCATTCCCCGGAAAAAAAGGTTTATAAAAAAAATTACAATTTTTTGGTCCAAAA